>NW_014332911.1:538878-559708 GCF_000341935.2 Cephus cinctus | reverse complement strand
AACCCCCCCTCCCCCTCCTCCTCCCGCCCACCGTGAGCCATGGCGAACCCCGTAGACCCCATGGCGCGTACCTCTTCTTTATTATCGAGATCAAGGATCGTCTTTTGTTTTATAATAATCGCTGCGGTCGCCATGGATCCTCTTACTTCCTTTTGCGATACGCTCCTGCCTCTCTTATTCATTTCCACATTCCTCCGGCACCGTCCCTCACTCCGTTCGCTCTATTGATTTCAATACATCTGCATAAATTGATAAATTCCAAAATACTTCACAATCGTACAATCTTGTACACTGTCTCCTTTAAATATATGACTGGCAACACCCGCTCACATGCAGAAAGATATTATGTGTCGTAGAAAGAGAAACGTCGAGGCATCGTCCCTGACTTTGGACTCTTAAAGAATAAGGTGGTTCGCGCATTGCTCGACCAGTCGGTCTGTCTGTTGGTTCGATCGTTGGTTGGCTGGTTGGCTGGTTGGTCTGTCGGTTGGTCGGTTGGTCGGTTGGTCGGTTGGTTGGTTGAACGACCTAGCCCGGATCCACTCTCGCGTCCATACCGATCGCCTTCTTGTGTCTCCTTCCATGCCAGCCTGGGCCCATACTCCAGACCATAAATACGTCCTTCGTAGCAGCTCTCTCATTCCCAATACATTTTAACACCCGCGAATTCTCATACTGACTAAAGTTAAAGCATCCGTTGTTCCGTTTACGAGCTGAGAAAGAGAGAGCGAGAGAGCGAGAGAGAGAGAGACAAGTTCGGCGTTCGTTACGGAGGAGCGCAAGGGAGTATACGCACAAGACTCATTGAAGAAATCAAGTGGAAAATCATTGTAAACCACTAACAATCAAAGAGAATTGTTTCGCGAATGGCACTCCCCGGCTACTCATTGAGTAGCGGGGACAGCCGCCACTTGGCACGAATAGCACGCGACACGCTATGCCCTTGTGATAGCCATTAAACGGTCCCATTCTACCTAACGATAGGTCCCAATACCGAAAGGCTTATTTCGAGGACATTTGACAATTTTTACGTATACCTATTGTACATAGGTATACGAATCGAGCTATAACATCGGCAGGACACAAGATCCACATGCATTAAGTAAGTAACTGAGGTCGGTCAGGGGTTTCGCATCGATCTACATCTGATTGATCGATCGATCGGACGACTAATCAGCGTCCAGGGTCGCGAATCATCATCGTCCGACCACTCCGAACGTGATGTCGCGCGCATTCGATTTCTCGCGTCCATTTACTCGGTGAATCCGCTCATCTCCTTTGACTTCTGCTCTTATTCGTTGTCTCCCTCTTTCTCTCCTTCGGAACCGACGATATTTATCCCCTTAGCGAGCCTCTCCGAGTTAGCATTACGCCATTAGCATTACCGTTACCATCTTGGCATCTCGCGGCAGTTGCGGCTCGCTGGCCCCAAGTGCGACTAGTGGAGCCAGTGGGACCAGTGCGGGACCAGAGCGGGACCAGTGCGCGACCAGGGCCGTCATTACGATTGTCCTCCGCGATGGCTCATTTGTTTCTAGATCACGACTTATAGCCACATTGCTGGACGTCGAGCACAGACAGCTGCGTCAAGCCACTCGCTCGACTCAGCCTTTTATAATAGACAATAATGATCGCGATCGGTTCCCCTGCCCCACGTCGCGCCGCACCGCTGGATCGGAGGATCGGCCGAGGATCGGCCGAGGGCAGCACCGAGGGAACGCGACGAAATCCGTCCTCTCTATCTGGTCTCTTGTCTCACTGATTGTATAATTGGGAGTCAGCAACGAGCTACGTGCGTCACTCCGATGATTTACCTCGCTTCTCTCTCTCTGATTGCGAAAGAGGGAGAGAGAGAGACTCCTCGCTCCGTCTCTCTCCGACTCCCTCCGCCGACGTTCCACCTAGCATGCCTCTGTCTCTTTCTCTATTACACTGATAGCCTTCATGATTCTCATACTAATACTTACGTGCTATCCTACTGGCAGCCGGCTTCGGTCAATCACGTCGTAATTACTTTTAATGCTGGACGACTTGACTGACACAATATCTAACCCGACTCGTCGCCGAGCTCGCTAACTGCGCTCTGCATACTTCGCACGATCGAATTAATTGGTAATAGACCGCTCTGCTAACCGGGCAAATATTACAATTAATATTGATAGGGCCCACTTTGCCAAGCGTCGCGTTAGCTTCTTTTCTTTTCTCTCGGCTCTCGTGGGTTCCGTTGCCACGAGAATCCCAAGGACGACGCAACCCCAGTAGCAGCCCTCCTTGCCACCCTCCTTGCCGCCCTCCGCCGATAAGGAATTGGGATAGGTTCGGGGAATCCCCGCGAGGATACCGTGTGGCTGAACGAAGTGCGGTTTGTCGTAGTGCGGCGTCACCATCGAACTCATCACATTTATTAGGATTATAAAGCGTGCAGAGGATGGAGGGCAGGAAGGAGAGATTTGTTTAAATTATTCAAATTAGATACGAAATTGAATGCGTGTCTGCTTGTGTGCAGGTAATGACGCCACTTGCATATAAATGGTAATTATTGTCATTATTCTACCCGATTGTTGTGTGCTCTCTGTTACTGCGTCTTCGTCGTGCCTGCCGTAATGTCGTGTGTTCCCATACACTAGTTGAGATAATTATCAAAATTGTTTTATTGTTGCTATAATTACGGGGGACATGCCATGTCCTCCTCTCTCCTTCCTTTACTTCTCTCCATCCTCCACCTCCTCCAACTTCATTTCCGAACGGCGAATGGCGAACGGCAAACACCAGCTCAACATTTAACTTGTCCTTTCGATCCTCGTTCTCGAGTAACTCCTGCGACTCCATCACCTTCTCCACATCATCCAATCGAACGAGGCAGCCGTTCTATAGAAAAGTATCAAATCAAGAGACTGCACTATAGGACATTCCTCGGAACTAAGGGTAACACTGCTTTTAATGGCTCTTCGAGGTCCTTGACTTGGCACCCTTTTTCTCTTGTGTCAACGATCGCTGCTCTTGAAATTAATAATGAAACGCGAAGTGGCCATTGCGGCGTGAGGCACGACCGAACTCTCCTATTGCGGATTTAATAAGAGAGCCCAAGAGAGAGAGAGAGAGAGAGAGAAAGAGAGAGAGAGAGAGAGAGAGAGAGAGACTCTGGACGTATAGAGTACGAAATAGAATGAGAATGAGAATGCGAATGAGAGGAAAGAGAAGAGAGAGAGAGAGAGAGAGAGAGAGAGAGAGAGAGAGAGAGAGAGAAGCATGGCAATACAAAGCGCCTCTCGAGTAGGAAGCAAGGACCACTCTTGGCTGGCAGGACAAAATCATAATAAAGCCAATAATTAAGCTACAATACAGTGGCGGAGGAAGAGTGGGAAGTTTCCGCGATGATAAGGATAAGGTCAGATACAGGGTGGCGGTAGGTATACGAGTGGCTCTCATTGTCCAGCGGTTCGAGTATAAGAAAGAACCGAGGCACCCTCCCGAGCGGGACGTGCTACGAGGGAAACAATAATCCACCGCGGAATCGCACAATGCCGGAATTATTAGCTTTCCACCGAATTAAAACTTCTGTCCTCCGAGTCTTTCGTACGCGCTCCTTGTTCTCCTGTCCTCTGCTCCATTCTCCTTAGGCTCCTATCCTAACCTCCTTATGCTACATTGTCCTTTCATTCTTGTCGTCTTAGCGCTTCTCTCCCACTTCTCCCCCCCCCCCTTCTCCTCCGCCTTCCTGAAGATCCTTTTTATTCCACAGCCAGACTATTGTCGTCCTCTGCCAACTTCTAGATCTCCTCTCCTTCGCATTATATCCGTGTGCATTGTCCCATGTACCTTCGTACAATTACACAGTTGCGCTGCTGCTTGACTCCAGTTAGGAATACGCCATTACTTTCTTGCAGCTGGTACACAACTTGTCCCTGTGCTCAAGAGTCGCTTTAAAAACCTGGAGGTATCCTTTATTTCAATGAGATACCAGCGTGATCCATATTGATCGCAAGCATGCGAACGATATCATCCTTTATATAAGCAGATTCAAAAATCCCGCGCCCACACACCCGCATCCTAGCAGCTCCAGAGGGAAGCTTCTCATCATCCGAAAACCCACGCAGGTCTCCCCGGCCGAGAAGAACACGCCGGATAATCGTCCTGAGGAATATTTAAGTCCTTTCCCTTGAAGGAACAAACGTTGAGATGTCTGGACCGGTAAGAGACGCAGCATTAGCTAAATTAGAACGGTACATTGAACGATCCTTCGGCGGGCCAGAGATCAATCCGTTCGAGATCCATTGGGTGCGTTATCGGTCACGGCTTCTGATCCATCGTGGCTGATAGCAGCGGCGCAGCTTATTGAATTTCGTAAGTCGCGATCGACTTCGAAGACCTTCGTAAAAGTAGGCGGACCGCCGGTGAGTCTCCGAAGTGAGTGAGGTGCCGATCGCAACGAAATGGACGAAGGTAGAAATAGTTGGTTCAGTAGGTGAAGAGGAGGAAGAGAAGGAAAAAAAAGGTGGAATGTCATACTCGGCTGAGAAAAGGAAGAGGTCATCGAGGCGTCGAGGCGTCGAGGCGTTGACGCGTTAAAACGTCCTTCCCTCGACTCCTCCAGCGCCCTCACCACCGTCGGTTCGCACTTCTCTTATCTCCGCGTCCCTCTTCTTCTTATTCTTCCTCTTTCTTCTTTTTCTTCTGCTCGTACCGAGAGACCTGGTACACCTCTCGGTATAGTTCGTCCGTGTTCCACTGGTTGCCAGCTACTAGCGTGGGTTGGGAGAGTTTCATAGGGAGTGTGGGGGTAGAGATACGGAGGTGTCCGTGTGAGTGTCACTGATGCTGTGGTACACGGATGCTGTGAGGTGGACAATACTCTCTGGCAGATACACAGAACGAGAGAGGAAAGAAGCGAGAGGAGGAAACTATAAAGGAAAAAAGTGATCGCTTCGCGGTGGATTGGAGATCAAGTGACAGGTCCGCTGGCTCTTCACCCTGATCGTTTAGAAACGTGTGGGGCAGTAGAGAGAGAGAGAGAGATAGAGAGGAGGGAGGAATGAAATGACAAAGAGAAGAAGCGAAACGGTGGGTTGGCGCTCGATCCAAGTGTGGCTGTGCAAGGGAGCAAGAGGCAAGAAAAGGTGGCAAAAGGAGGAAACAAAAGGCGATCGCGTATGAGCGGCAATTAGCCCCTCTAATGGCGCGCGAAGGAAAACAAAAGAATGGCGCGAGCTCAAACACAATAAAGTACGGGGCGCCTTGGAAGTAAAGAATAGGACTGGACAATGGGGAGGGTCCAAACGCGACCACGAAACTTGCGCCTCCGTCGGAGACTTTTCTTCACCCTTTTACTCTTTTCTTTTATTCTCCCCTTCCGCGCAACGTATAGCTCTTATGGCTCTACCAGCCAGACTATCCGCAGCCCTCAAGATTTCTTAAATTCCAATAGAACTCTGCAGATTGCCCATCTATGACTTGTGCGAGAACTGAGATATTTCAGCGCTTTGAGAGTGCATTCGGCTGAGCCATATTGCTCGCATGGCAATGTTATACGGTACTTTACCCCATCAGCGGATACGAGGACTTGGTATGAGCAGGATGATGAACTGAGAGAAGCAGGAGGTGCCAGAGGAAGGAGAGAGGAAGAGGAGAGGCAGCCGCTGGCAACGGGCAGCTGACGCCTCTCGAGTTCTTTAATTAAAACTGACCGCCCGCTTTTCTTCTTCGCCCGAGCAATAACGAAATTTATTTCATAATACCTGCAACGGGGGCCGCACGCCGCGCTCGCCGCAGTTCCGCGAAAAGCCTTGTGCCTTTATTGGCACGCTCTCCTTTTGGTCCTTCGTTCCTTCCTTCCTCCTCTTCCTGCCCCCTATATTCTAGACACTTGCACAAAAATACACTATCCTCTTGGCTTTATGGTTGATCATTTTTTTACTCCTTCAAACATTTTTTATTCTTCCCTATTTCGAACGATAAGGGTGGATTATACTTGCGAGACTTTATCAGAAAGTTTCCTTCTCTTCTCCACCGACCGTATCGGCTTAGCCTTCTGCAAAGAGCTTTTTGCAAATCTGAACGTCCCGCCATATTGGACAGAATGGTACGCGTCCACGCGGCGCCCTCAGAATCTTCCTCCACCTACTGTAATTAAGGAAAAACTTGTAAAATATGTAGAGAATATTGATTTGGCCGCCGCGCGTGCCCGTGGGCACGCTTCGCCGCGAAGAGGGACGCGAGCGTCGCGACGCGGAAATCAGGCACACTATAACAGCCCTGCAACGACTTTCAGCACAATATTTCCGAGGAGACGCGTCGAGTGGAAGACGCCCCTATGTGACCCCACGTAGATCCTCTTAAAGACGTCTCGGATCATCCTGAACGGTTCCCTCGGATAGCAGCATCCTCTTCTGCCCTCTCGATCTTCAGCATCTTGAATGCTGCCAAAAGGACCTAATGGCTATGCCAGCTACTCTGCATACGTCGCTAAGGAAACTATTAGCTCGAGTACAGGAAACGAGAGCTGCGAGAATCTTTGCAACTTTTGAGCAAGCAGAATGGAGACGCATCTGCAAGATTATCTCGCTGAATTTACTGCACTACCGAGTCTGATATAGGGAGACTGACAATTAGCAGGAAGAAGAGCATGGACCAAGCAGACACGAAGTGCACCGAGTTGAACATCAAAGATGCAGCTGTACGTTCTACATCGCGCGTTGCCGCTTTGATGCGGAATTAATGTCGCAGTCGTTAGGGATTCTGATGGCCTCGAAGTGCGAATCTCTGGATTTTCTCTCGCCCGTTGCGCCGTGTCTTTCGCGTTACTTCGCATCTCAACGCTTTGCAAAATTATCCAATTTTCATATTTTAATTCTCCTCCCTCCTTATAATAAGATTCGCAATGATGATGCATTTACGTTGATCCCAACGTAACGTCAGCCCATGCCAGAGTGCTCGCCGAATTTCGCCCCATGCACGATAAGACGTCGACGTCGACGTCGACGTCGGTGCGCTCAGCTGTTCTGCGCGCAAACACGTGCGCGCGAGGGCGTGTGTGGGTGAAATTAGTGGTATGTGTCGGGGCCCCAAACGAGGGAGGCAAGTCAGTAGCTCAGGCGCGCCGGAGCGGCTAGCAGCCATTTTACTCGATTCCCGTGAAAACGCAGTGTCCTACGTCGCGCCGACGACGGCGTCTCGCGTCGGTCTGACGTCGAGGAGCGTCAGAACGAGAGAACGGATTGACCGCAGGACTGATTAAACTACGTAAAATAACGCACGGCCGTGCTCGAGGAATTGGCTTTGTTCGCCCGAGTCGCGGCTCCTTATTAAATCAATCTAATCAATGTGTAAAACAATCTTAAGGATACAATAATAGAAATACAATAAGCACGCTAAAGAGAATACACTATTTGTATGGAGTGCCGCGTGTTCTAGGTGTGTATCTACTGACGTGTAAGAGAGGGTGAGTGTGCTGAAGAGAGAGAGAGAGAGAGAGAGAGAGAGAGAGAGAGAGAGAGAGTGAGGGGGGGAACACATCTCTCTCTTTCACTTCCGAGAAGTATCGTGGTTCGAAAAGCTTACGTGCTCCTGTTAGCTACTCCTGGAGAAAGGCTGAGGGTGAAAGCTGAGGGTGAAAGAGAGAGAGAGAGAGATAGAGATAGGGAGAGAGAAACGCCAGGACCACGAGCACGAGGTGAGGTCGTATTCTGCGCAGGACCGTTTAAATTCACCGCCTGCTTTGCATACCACTTTGCTACCACCCTCTATGTCCAACCCCCAAATTTCGACGCGCGACGCCAGCGCAGAACTCTAAACGCCTATCGGTTTTCTCTCATTTTACAACTGGCAATTTTCGATTTGTTTATATTGTCCTTACCTCGAGGACAGCGCCACGCTGGTGCGTCATGCAACGCGCCACGAGGTCCATTTCCCTCTTCCGGGACGGTATATCGTTTAGACTGACTTTTGGCGGCGTTCGAATTTCCAAATTCGTCTGTTCACACTTTAAGGGTTGTCGGGGTTACTCTAGGCTCGAACAACATTCGCAGCATTGACCTAGAAATCTCTGGCAGCATCTCATCCGTATGCCTACCTATCTACGTGCACGAGTGTGCGTCCCGGATCGTTGGCTAAAAATACGGAGAATTTGAGAAAATATAAAGTCGAATGGCAGACGCGTTCTGCTCGAACGGTAATTTCAACTGGCAGCGCAAAATAAATTCGAAGAATTATAGTTCGCCATGTGAAATCAGATCCGGAATTAGATCAAACGTCATGAAATTATTTAACGCCACAGGAAAAAAGAAAAGAGGACGAAATGATAAAAGAACAGAAAAGAGAAAAGGAAACAGTATTGGAAATAATATGCCAGTGGAATTTTTCGTTTACTTGGAGTTTAGTCATTCCCTCTTCTTCCCTCTCTGCCCCTACACGCTTTCTCTTTCTCTCTCTCTCTCACACGCTTGGAGATTGCTTGCCAAAAAATTATTATGTTACTCAAAATTGTCTTTCGCGATGGATTCACAGTGTCGTTAATGCTGTCTCATGTAATGAGCGACTTGGCTCGTACGAGCGCATATTTTCTTTTACGATACCTAAATATAATCTTAACGATGTCCTTATGGCCTAGAGTAAAGTCGGACTAGGAGAAATAGCGCGGAACTGGATAGACACGTAACATGGATTTGGATCGGCTGGACCAAAATCTTTCGAGTCGCTTGAAACTGAGGATTCACGTTAATAAATACAAAAAATGTGCAAATTACGACTTATCGTTTTTCTTAATTTTCCCAATAAAAATTTTCAAGCTTCCGCTTAATAACCTCCGCGCACGTTTATCAAATTCCCAGATTGACTTTACATTTGAAAACCACTTGCACCTTTCGCTTTCGCTCGAGACTCCCAGCATCTCGCCTTAAAGTATCAATTTACGTAGAGATCGTTTGGCGATTGTCCTTTTGGTTATTTTCATTACTTTGCGTTTGGATTAACTGAACGCAGCAGCGATTTGTCGCGTCACATGCGTGTAGTGTCGCCGGACGCACGATCGAGCGTTTAAGAGAGTCTCCTACCCGGTTTACATGTGCGCGAATAATCACAGTGAATCCGTAGGAGTTGTGCGACTACCAGTATACACGTATGGCTACGCACATGTGCCCAGTGCCCAGATACATATGTGAGATCTGGTAGTCGACGAGAAATATTGATTATCGAGCGATCGTCACGTGTCAACGACGTCGCGAAGCGATTGCTGTGAAAACTCGTCGGACAACTTTCGATATCGCTAATTATCCGCGTTCTTGGCAATTCACGTACATGATCTATATGTATAATCTGTAGGTATAGGACATATGTGGAGCTACTATCAGGGAGAGGAGTCGATCGCTGAGGCTTCTTCGATGAATCAAAATTTTTTTTTACAAGAATTCCTCTAATTGATAATGACGAATAAAATTAATGAAAATATGGAGAATGAAATAGAAAAATATTGTCAGAATATCAATAATTTTTCGTGCCTCGCGGTGACATTTGCGTGCGAGCAAGCGACTCGCGTTCAGTTCGACACGCCACAGAACAATTAACCCAACAAACCTACCGTCAACCCCATGGACGTCCCTGCTTCGCAGCCCCGTTGCCCATCGGGGGTGTAAACCTGTCATTATCCTGATTATTATTCCAGCACGGCCTAATCACAAGCTGTCGCTCGTTTCATTGTTTCCTACGAATTATATTTTCCTTTCGCTTCGTCAGAACGCGAGCCCCGTTTAATCCCTTCTGGCCTGTTTGGCCCTTTTGACTTCGCCGTAGTTCCTTCGATTTGTACCACGGCCCGTGCGGCTGCCCGCAGAAACCTCATTAAAATCCTGAAAATCAAACGGCGCGTGTGACAATAAAGGGGAGACTGCCCTGGAACTCCCGGGAACCACCCAAAAGCTCAATCCAATGTAAGGGATGACTTTTATGAGAAATATCAAACGTCCGTGACTGTCAGGTGTATTCTAGGGAATATCAAGGAATTCCAAGATATAAAGTACAGAGAATATATAAAATGACTACGCGGTGCTCTTGCTCTTAGACTATAGACTATATGCTCTAATTTTAGGCGATTGCCTCGCTCCCTCACCCAAGGATTATAATTAGATACAGAAATACTCGCCATCGCCACCCACTATACCGGGAACGCGCGACTCCTGCCTACCCGTATGCTAATGCTGCTCTAACGCACTGCCCTGCCTCTATGCCATTTCTTCTTGAAGATCCACTTTCCTCCGACGAGCGTCATTTTGGAAATCGATGCCTGATCGTAGATGCGCCAAGAGTTTCACATTCTTTCTCTATATTCTTCGTCTGATCTCGATTCTCACGTATCCCGGAGTCTCCTCTTATTCTCCAAGCTCTCCAAGTCTCTATCCCTTCTCCTGGTCCGAGCAGTCTCCACCATCACGAGCTAATTTTAATCCAACATCCCGAAAGGTCGCTTTGCGTCTCGCTCGCGGAATCCCTGGAAATTTAATGCTACCTACGGATAAATTGGAATACGATACTTCAATAATCTTCATTTCTATTAGAAAATATAATATTCTCGTACACGAAGGATCCTTGTGTCAGGGATTTACGCACGTAATACTCGTTCAGTCGAATATCAAGATTTGTCAATTTGTCACGACGAGGGCACATCGATTCCCTGGTATTATGGAATACTGCTCTGTACGTATCGATATGTACTGTAACGTATTTTCTTAATTTGACACCGATAACGAATCAAGAAACGCAACCATAGGTGCTGATCTTTAGGGTCGCGTAAAATCAGCAAACGCAACTGGATGCACGAACGGGAGCGGACGGTTACGGAAATGCGCGGCCGCTCAGGCTGCTAGGTTTGAGGTAGAGAGGGTCGGAGTAAGAGTCCGGCAAATAGTGCGAGAGACAGAGAGCGACGAATCGAGAACGCATCAGAACGAATCTTAACTATCTATCGAGATCCCTTCACCAATTAATAAATTGGGAGACTCACCGGAGCTGGTGCAGCTAATCCGTGGAGGTCGAGAACTGTACCCCAAAGACACTCTGGGGAGCACTGCACTAAGGCACAGCACTACACCTCCGGAACACTCACAGGAATTCATAGAATTGCCTGGATATCGCGAGAACAACGCGAGAACTGTACGAATCGAGAACTTGCTACACTGCATCGAAACACGGCTAGAAAAACTAACAACAGATAGCACGGGAGCGCGATGTCCCTCGTGACACCTCGGTCGGTGACCCGAGACAGACTGTTTTGACAAAATAGCCAAATCCGAGAACTAATCATTCTGATTGGTCGAGAGCCTTTTAACCGCTGACTCTTTCATCTCCCTCGAGTCGTCCCTTTAAACCAAACCGAGAGCGTTCCTTAGCGAATCGGTGCGTAACTTCTGGAGATCCTCCACGGCCGCTTCCGCAGGTCATCGGGCGACAGCTGGGCACCACATCCTTAACTCGGGTCAGGGGGTTCCTCCTCTGCCCTTAACCATATCAAAACCTTATCTCTGCCCACTCTACAGCTCTTTGCCCATCTCCAGCGGGGCGCCGGTACCTCACCCGGGATTCTGCCGGTCCGTAGAGACGTCTCCGTCGAGTCCTCTTCTCTGCCGGGCAATTCGGTACCTTGAGACTATCTCCCCGCGGCAGATTAGAGCATCTCGACCTCAACTAAACAATACCAAATCTTTCGACAGCAGTGACACAACTATACGAATCAATCCAAGAGCGTAGCATCTAAGCAGGGTGACGACTCGAAGAAAATCAGAAAGCGCGAACGTTATCTGTATCGATAGTCCGAGTCGCCTTGTGACCGCGAATCGAAAAATTACGTCACAGTACATATAGATAAAGCATATAGGAAGGACACTTTAGTGCTGGGAGCAACGTGGCCGAGGAAAACCGAAGGGAAACGTCATCGGAGACACAGAGAGAGAGAAAAAGTTGGTGGGGACTCGGGCAAATATTTATTTACCGCATGGCTAAATAATTAATTAACGAAGGAATCGACGAGCGGCACTATATCTACCAAATATAGGAAGGTAGTGCGAGGCAGCTGTTGGAAGTTCTCCGCGACCCCCTGATAGTCTGAGTCTAGTCTAATAGAGGATGGCGAAGGCAGAGTGCGAGGGGGACTTGGTGGGGGTAAAGGGGAGTCATCGAGGGGGAGTAGCAACCCCTAATGCAGGAGAGGTAATTATTATACGAACCAATCGATACTTCGATGAGCGACCCGATGAAAAAAACACGTGGAACTCTTCTAGAGTCGAGTGTAACCATATCAGACGTTACACCCTTCCAGTGAACCCTGGCAGTCCCAGTGCTTGACGCGTCCCACGATGCAATACGTCATTCTACTATTATGTATTCTATATTAATCAGGCAAAAGTATATTCGTTATTTGGGTGAATTGCCGGTGCGTTATTCTGACAGTGACTTATGCCATTGTTAGTGGGCCAACTTCGTAGTGAATCATGCGAAGAGAGAGAAAGAGGATAAATGTACGAAGAGGCTGCGACTATACAGAATTGCATGGAAAAATACGTATACCGAAAATACCTTGTCGATTCAGCAGTATTCGCGGCATATGGTGCCGTACGTGGCACGCGTGTATAACGATATAGAGTAACCGAGTAAACTATTAATAATACCGATAATTATGAATTATTTTTAAATGCCAGGAACCACGGTTAATTTCGGTACGTGAGCTCATTTCTCCTACGCGCCACGAGCATCCTAATGCTTGCGAATATCTCGACGCACGTTTCTATGTATCTAGCCAAACGTATGTAGGTAGCCACTCCACGATAATTATCTCTGATTTCCAAGAAAGAGAGAGAGAGAGAGAAAGAGTGCACACAAGGAAAGCTACGCACGTAAAGCACATACGCAGCGTTGAAAGAACGTCTCTTGGATAAGTCACACAGTGGTTCCACGTGCTGGAGAACGTCAAATCTAGAGAGTACGTAATTTCTCAATAGCCTGACCGATTTTACCAAGGAGAAGTATGTTTGCCCGAATGATTCTCTTGCAGTTTGAAAAGAAGCCGATAGCCGCGATAGGTTCGCGTATAACGTGTACTGGCCAGGTCCCACAGTCCAGAGTGTAGAGCCATAAGCCAGATAACAGGCAGCAGGCCGCACGCAGCGCACGGCGCAGTCGACAGGCAATGCCGAGTGATTGCTGGTTGAAAGATCAGCCGAGTGTGACAGGCATGGTAGACGCTCAGCGTCTCCGTGTCGCGCTCATGTTATAGGGACAGTCCTTACGAGGAATCATGGTCTCTAATTTTTACGGTGTACTAACGCTCGACTATATTTACAAGTGTAGCCGGTCATTAAATCCGATAATTAATCACAATCGTCTTTATTAACGGGGGTTAATTGTTGTTATCCTCCTGCAGTCTACCCCGTTAATGGTAGCCATATACCAGCAGCTACGCGGAAGATACGAAGCATCGGTGGTAAAAGGGACGCTTCGGTGAGAATCGGTCTTGAGGAGGAAATGTAGATGGATGGAAGGAAGGAGAATGAAGAGAGGGAAAGGACGTACCGGATGCGTCTCGCGAGAGAGGAAGCTCTCGCTCTACGTGCGAAACATCTCCTACGTATACCGAGGGAAAGAATGGAAGAGAGAGAGAGAGAGAGAGAGAGAGAGAGAGAGAGAGAGAGAGAGAGAGAGAAAGGTACACGTAGAGCTGGGGAAAAAGAAAGAAAAGGTATGAGAATTCCGGAAGACACGGTAGCCACTGTCCATTTGACTCCATCCTAGATAGTCGCGTAATCGTCGACTTCCGGCGATCAATATTTCCTTCAGGCATGATTTCGGAATGCCAACTCAGTACTAGGATATTAACGAGAAGCCAGTTTTACTGGGTGGTCTCCTTTGATTTTCTCAAGTTTTCTCAAATTTTCCAAATACTTGCTCGCTTGAAGGAGAGTTGAAGTACTGAAACAAAGACACCGGCTCTCGGATAGGACACTTGGTATTGCCATTTTCGACAAACCTCCAGCTTGGCATCTTCCTCGAGTATAAGGTAGTGGCATATACATACAGTGTATATATATACATATCTATACACATTTATAGTACTTGGAGTATAGATATAGATACATAGAGCAAGGTACATAAAGTATACAGTAGAGTCTTACATGGAGACACGGAGCCAGTTTTATATAGCAAACGTATATAGCCATCTACTTACTTTAGTGGTCAGCGCGGAAGAAAAGAATTAGCTAGACGGGGCGCGTCTCATCTAGGTCACTGATACAGCGACACACCTACGCTAGGACGTAGACTCACACACGGCACCACCCTCATTACGGCACACTGGTGGCCAGGGGGTTGCAGCAAAAGAGGCGAGCGTTAATTAAGAAGAGACTCGCCACCCCCGTAAGGAGCACTGACCAGCCCCTTCCTACCCAGCTCCATGTAGCTCTGTCTCTCTGTGGCCGACGCCGAAGCCGCCGGAGCCGCCACAGAGGCCGCAACCACCCCATACACTCTACCCTTACTACCCTCACTAGCCCCCTTACTACCCTTGCTAGCCAACACAATCTTTCAGTCGGACAGACACAGGCGCACACGCACACGCGGTCTCTCTCTTTCTTATTCCGTTCCTAGGAGAAAAACGTAGACGCCACGCGTTGGACACTACGTGGAATCCAAGTCCAGAGACTTCCAAGAAAATTAGCTAAGATCTAAGCGCCAGACACGCTAATATGTTATATTGGAGCTGGAAGCGCAACTACCAAATCTAGTCTAAGATAACTCAGCGAACGTCTTAGACGGAGATCTTCGAAGGGACTTTTTAAAGACGTACGAAAGAGCCAGCAAACGTTTTTCATGCCCATCAGCAAGTTGTCTGTTTGATCGAGCAGCCAGAGAGAAGTATCTATGTCTTAGATTCTCAAGTTTCCTATGTTTGTTTCGAGCGCGAGAAAGACGGACTTATGGGCATTTACGTGGGTAAGAGAAAGACGGACATACACTCGGTCCAAATCCTGGGCGATAGCCTTTCTCGAATTTGAATGAGTGCAACTTTTAAATTGTTTGATGTATCGAAATGATTCGCTGACACTTTTTTTTTCACTTTTATAAGGAAATTTTCAAAATGTATTGCGTTTCTTAAAGACGAAGGATTCTTGACAATTTTCAAGCGAGTTGCCGATATCGTTTCATACCCGCTATTAACCTGTTATAATAGGATACAATTGGGTAAGACAGGACAAAAAGTGCATGCTGGAGGAAATACTTTTTTTTTCAATTTCTAAGAGATCTCAAATCCTTCGAACAACATCGCGAAAAAGAATTAAAAAATCCTTAGACCAGTGAGAGTCGAGACCGATCGACGCACAAAGGGTTGTCCGCGGAAAAAGGAAAGAGAAGCCATCGTACTATTCAGACACCCCTTTTGCACTACCCCACAGCCCCGTGGAAATATCTCACTCCCTCCTTGCTCCTGCCCGAGTCCAGCACCAACCGCCCTGGGATCCACGATTGTTTCCAACAGGTTTTCGAGCTTTTGTTTCTATCGGTTCTCATGACCGGACCTCGCTGTCCATCCCTTAGAAGAGCCACTAAAACGGTTGAATAATGAGTACACCGAACCGTTATATGACTAAAGCATCCCTTATACATTGGGGTCCCTTTTTATTACATCGCTTCAACAATCGAACAGGTGCCCGCTTCTGTTTAAATAATCATGGGGACTCGCAGTTAAGAAAAGGCTCAGGTTTTATTTAGATTTTTCATTGATCCCCTAGATATAATTTTACTCGGCCGGCCGTTCGGATTGATAACACAAGGAATTGAGGATTTGTTCGTAACAAGCGGGTAAACCGAGAGTGAGGCGCGGCCCCATGCGTAATTGATCGACGCGACGACGTCCGAGGAGAGAAACGGCGGATCAAGAAGAAACGAAGCACCAGGCGCTGCAGATTAAGAGGGTTGGAAAGCAGCAGCGAGTGGAGAAATGAGAGGGAGAGAGAAAGAAGGAGGAGAGGAACGAGATGGAGAACCAGGAGAGAGACTGTGTGCTTGAAGTCCTTGCATTAGTGAGACGCCAGACGATTTCATTACTAGAAACGAATAAACAGGATTCATCGGATCGATACGCAAAGGATTTTAGGTCTTTTTTCGTCCTCCCGATATAAACTCACTCCGTGTGTATCTCCTCCACTTTCTTTTCCCTCTCCATTCGACCCTACATAGCCTATAGCAGCCACTGTGGTTCTCAGCAGACCCATTGGATGTCCTATCTAAAAATAGGAAGCTGGGTAATCGCTCTTCAGTCTCTAACGCGCTCGCTATTTGTCCCTTGATCAGGTGCGGCCTCACTGTCCCGGGGCCTATTGCACTTGCAGCTAGACCCCTGTTATCCGCACACGAATCCCCACGCAGTCCCGCGCGGACGAGACTCGCGGAAAGATCTTCGTAATTGTTTGATATTCTCTGAGCACCCCTGCTAACGGACAGCCGGACGACACGTCGGACGAATCCGCAAATTAAACAAACACCTTATTGACGCGCTGATCCTCTACCGGTCCCGATGCTATAGGGACTAGGGACTTTGCGAGGGTGAACCTCACCGAGGGTGATCCTCACTGAGGGCGGTCCCAACCCTGATGAGTCCTTCATGGGGGTGAGATGAGGTTCAGACTGGTCCAGGGAGGTCGATGAGACTAGGACAGGAGTAGAATAAGGAGAGAGTCTTACTAACAAGAGAGGAACCGAGGTTATCCCAATGAGCGAACTACACCGCATACTGGGTCTTAGTAGGACTTAACGAATATTGCTCTCGATATCCAGGAATTACCTTTACTCTCTCCCTATAGCCACCTTAACCACCCTTACACTTTTTTTCCACCTATTATACCTACTACCAAAATATTGCACTGCTCCGTTTCGAGGATATACCCGATATTGTATATTGACTAATAAGCTGGAGAATTCAGATTTCACGCTTTAATTGTTCATTTAAATAAGGAACTCTTGAGGGATACGAAACTTCCTTTTTTGGACAATAGTGCAGGCGATTACATTGGATGGAAAAGGGGAGAGAGAGAAAGAGAGAGAGAGAGAGAGAGAGAGAGAGAGAGAGAGAGATAGCTGTACGACAGGGTAGATAAATTAGTACGGGTAATGAAGACTGAGCTCCACGTCTGATTAAACAAACACAAGGAAACACAAATAAGTGAGCGGGAATGGAGGGCAGGGAGTGTTAGAGGGCTCGTGATGCTGTGGAACGAAGAAGAAATAGAAAGAACAATACTAAGAGGGCGTTCTGTAATTCTTCTTTGGACACAGTTACAGCAGCACACACCAGCACACCTATTCGCCTTCTAATTAACCGGACCGGGCTTAGTAACACTCCCGAAGATATTGCTCTCTCTTACCTTTCTTTTAACCTACTCCTACTTCCTCCCCTACATTGCTACATTGCTATATTGCTACATTGCCTACTCTTCCCACGATCCTTCCCTCTTCTCGCAGCTTCCACTGTTTTTTCTCCATCCTCTATAACACGACAACCCGAGACA
The DNA here is from genome assembly GCF_000341935.2 of Cephus cinctus. NCBI lineage: Eukaryota > Metazoa > Arthropoda > Insecta > Hymenoptera > Cephidae > Cephus > Cephus cinctus. Next base: position 542,168 of record NW_014332911.1, on the reverse strand, counting down.
CCGTCTCAACCAGTTAACGTTAACCAGGCACGTGCGGTATTTGCATTTTTTATCCAGTGCGTTACAGACGTTTTTTATTCCCCCTTCTATTTTCCAATTCCCACTTCGTATTCTCTCTCGCTCTCGGCTTCCTCCAAGGAGCAGCAGGTTGTTCAAAGGAGCGCGAGAAACGGTCACGGGTTTTTGCGTAGGGTCCGGGTTTCCCCGGGTTTCTCGAAACGCTTAGCAGCGACTTGGCTCACTCATTGTCGGTAGATAAAAACAGAAAGACTGTTAGCAAGATACTAACATAGGATACGGGACGATAGGTAGTTAGCGAGGAGAAGATTAGAATGCAATAGAAAATGGGAGAGAGAGAGAGAGAGAGAGAGAGCGAGAGAAGGAAAAAGTAAAGTAAAAGAGAATCGAAGATTAGAATGCAATAGAAAATGGGAATAAAAACAGAAAGACTGTTAGCAAGATACTAACATAGGATACGGGACGATAGGTAGTTAGCGAGGAGAAGATTAGAATGCAATAGAGAGAGAGAGAGAGAGAGAGAGCGAGAGAAGGAAAAAGTAAAGTAAAAGAGAATCAAGAGAAACGATTAATACACGTGCACAGACCGTATACGTATATGTATATTGCTATCGAAATCTATAACGAGTCGATGTGTATTGAGTAGAGATATCGAGCGTAAAAGTTAGTGCAACGTGAGAGCGTAGCCAAGCGGCGCTGAGTGAAATTTATTTATAATCTTGTTTTTTAAGTGGTGCCTGGTCCGATGAATTAGAGCCAGTGGAACGGTCGCGGCTGCAAGGGCGAGTAGGTGAAAAAATAAGTCGACAATAATAATTATTAGCAGCCGAGCCTGGTAAGTACGTGCCCGGGTTGTATGGCCCCTATCATGCGCTCCCACTAATATATAAAACTGATACTCGTAGTAGTAATGACGCCGGTGCTGCTGGTATTGTGCTGGTGTTGGTGACAGTGGCCTGGACGCGGTGGTAGTACCAACAACCGGAGCCACCAGCATCGCAAGGACGTTCAAGTTTAAACAAAAATAAAAATCTCAGCCCAAGACTAATTATAGAATGCGTTCGTGGCGCAACTAACCGCGTATTACCCATAGCTTGTATATACGTACAGGTTGTGCACAGTTTGTGGTGACTGCGATATACTACGAATCCAGTGTACGTATGCACATAGTGTATACAGTTTCCATGTGTAATGCATGCCAGACTAGGATTGGTCGTTACTGCCTTGTATCGCCTCGTATCGCCTCGTATCGCATTGTCTTGGACTCGTGTTTAACGGAGCCAACAGGCAAGACTCGATCGTGACCGTCTATTATTTTTGTAACGCGTGAAACTAGCGATATTCCTGTTAATTACGTCCCAGCGACAAAAAGTCCACCCGCCTTATATTGTCCCGGACGGCGCGCACCGTGGTACGTGCTGCGCTCGGCGAAAATGAAGAGAAATTAATATTGTTTTTATTGACGGCAAACCTGGCTCGTAATTACATTCTGAAAATGTCCAGGGCTCTCTTTCACGGATTATACTCGAGATTATAACGTTGGAAACCGGTAGGCATTGTTCCGTTAGAAGGATTTACCGGTGTGTGGGTATTAGATGGAAGGTGGCCTCTTTCTATCGGCAGCAATGCGTATCCTTGTTTATTATTTATTACATAAATATAAAAAAAAGAGTTTGAGATACAAAAAAAATGTTACAAGCTATTCGATAGTCGGTTCGCCCACTTGAGTCGTCGATATACTATTGCTTGAAAAGGATCTCTTTAATCGTATTTATACAATGGCTGACCCAGAAACCTTTGGATTCGTCCAATATCCTGGAATTATAATCGTCCTTAGGAAGGACTCAAAGAGACTGAAGAAAAGGCTTCGATTTAATTAATTATATTTCCGCTGCACAAAATCTAAAAGGACCGTCTATTTAGGATCGGGCGATAGGGATGCAGATGAAACGAATTCAAGTCAATTTAATTGACTTTCGGCCTTTTTTCAAACTTCACGCCACGTTTATGGGCCAATCGATCCTGACACTTAAAAGGATTCTTCTACCGTGTTTCAGATCCGCAGGAAGGATGTGAGTTTTTTCGCTACGCACAAGGATGACACATGGCCACGTGGGACTGAATGCAGGAGACTTTGGTAAGTCGGATGACCATCCCGAATAATGATCTCTATTAAAATTATTTTTAATTGACACAATTACCTATAAGTATTAAAAGTTAACTGTAATACTCAAGGTATTTGTGAGGCTGGAATAAGTCAAGTTCAAAGACGTGCAACTACGTGCAAGGATCACTGCCGAGTAGACAGGACCAAGGGAGAAAGGGAGGAGGAAGGTAGGAAGGAAGGAAGGAAGGAAAAGGCAAAGCAAAGGAAGAATCGTAGCTTTAGAACTGTTGTGCCGGCCCGAGGCGACGCAAAATCACTCAGAACTCCTGCCGTCACTTTATTTTTACCCCTTCGCAACGTCCTGTCCACTCACGGGGCATCTTTCTTGGCATTTCGATGCATAATAAACGACCGGTTAGCCACACTCTGGCTCACACCTCATATAAGGCCTCCCTCTCGTGTCTACGCTGCTTCATCTACTTCTACTTCAACTTACCCTTTTTTTTTTCTTTTTTCTTTTATTTACCTGCACTGTTCTAACAGGAAATATATCGTGGCTGGGTAAAGCATTCTATGGGAATAGTTGTGGATGCATCTCAGTAAAAGTCATTTAGTGTGCTGCGGAGCTGCAGTTGATCACTCGGAAGAAGTATAGATATAAGTATAGTCAATGAGACTATCCCATACTACGGGCACACTTCCAGAATGCATTTCCCAAACTATAACATAGGTATAGCTTATACATATGCTATGACATATCTGTGCAGTATATGAAAATGTCTATATATATTTTCGCATATAGATTGTATACATATGTATGACTTTTGACGTATTGGAAAAATTGACGGGCGCTTCGCGGCGCATTCGCACTCACGAGCTGATCGTTTTAGCCTGCAGCTACGATAATGGACGGAGGTGGCTGAATTCGACAGAATGGGCGGATGAATGGTCACCGTTTAGCGTAATTATTGGCGCATTGTCTACTCGCACAATGCGTCCCGAAATTGGCATGCAAAAATCGGATGCAATCTATTGTCGCCATTGTAAGCCTGTGTGGGTGGCAGCAATGTAATGCGTGGAGAAATCGGCAGCAGGAGGCGGCGAGGAGAATCTATATCCTGGCAGGATTATACGATTCGGGGGGGGGGGGGGGGGGGGCAGGCCC
>NW_014332911.1:527085-538822 GCF_000341935.2 Cephus cinctus | reverse complement strand
GGGGGGGGGGGGGGGTGGACCTGACCCTTTTTTTTTAATTTCAATATTTCGTAAAAATCTTCAAGGGATGATTTTTCTCGGCAAGGAACGAGGACGAGGAATGCTAAGGGAAGAAATCGGTATAGAGGGGGACACAGAGAGACGTAGAAGACCCACGGAACTAGACAGAGGTTAACAACAACCTACGAATTTGGTAGGTTATTAGATGGCGGCGCGGTTCCAACTCCCAAGAGCTCTGCAGGCTTTTTGTGCCCAGATTGGCGGTCATTATGCCCGAAATTGGGCCTTAATTGTGGCAGCAGTAATGAGTCAGGTTGCTCTAATGCATCACACCACCACACATAGTCTTAACCCTGGTGGGTTTCTTTCTTTTCTTTCTCCATATACTGGGTGTCCCCTGCCCGTCATTCATTTTTCCCGATGCTTCATCGATTTCCTTTTTATTCTCTCACCGGAAAGCGCCATTGGCTGCCGGCAGCGAAGGGAAGGCAAAAAGGAATGAAAAAAAAAAAAAAAAAAAAAAAAAAAAAAAAAAAAATACGTCGCCCAGTGCGACAGTGGACGCATTTTGCGGGCTGGAAAAAAGAAAGCTTTCTTTGTACCTGAAAAGCGCGTGGAATATCTCAATGGAAGTAAAGTTTTGCTCGCGATTAGCAAACACAATTACACCCACTCGAATTCGCGGAGACCCACCCTTTCCCCCCCCCTACCCTCCGCTCAGGGTCTCACCCATCACGGCAATCGGAAACCTGGCAACTTTTTGTCACTTTTTGCCAATTTCCCCGTGAATGGCTTCACGTTTCAATAGAATCTTCGAATTTCCTTACATCGCAGCGACACACGCTGTTCGCGTAATTTCTGACTAAAGGCGCGCTTCCAGGAAAAGGTATTCCTTAAGTAGTGGCCACCCCGTAGATCGAAGAATGGCGCCTCTCGAAGACTACTATGTGGCTACGTGGCGACGTAGCATTATTTAATTGCTGTTCCGTTGTTTTTTCGTCGCCAGATAATTTGTGTACCTGGCGGCGCGGCGGACTCTTCGTTTTCACCCTCCCGCCCCTTCTATTATACTCCCCTCAATTCCCTCTTCACTCATTCTCTCCATTATCTTTCGGCTCTCTCCCTCTCTCTCTCTCACTACTCTCTCCAATTTGTAGCGTCGAGGTATACGTTTACTCACTGCACGGCCAGGCTACTCCTAATTGCGCGTAATTACCTATGGAGGCCAATTAGCTTGGATTGGCCGAACGATCCGCGGCTAGCCTCGGGATTCCCTCTTTTTTCCTCCTTTTTTATCTTTCTTCCATATTTCTTTTTTTTTACCTACTTTGTCTCTCTATCTTTTCCTACTTCTCCTCTATACTTTGAAGTTCTGCTTCGGAAGCAGGTAAACCTCGGAGAAAGTCCTGAGAGTTAGGTCTCTCTAAATTGCAGAGAATTTTTTTCCTCCCGAATGAAGTAATCGTGGACATTGATCCCTGAAGAGTATAACGAGAAAGGGAATAGGGGATGGTGCACGGTATCCCGTAGGATAGATAAGGGATGCAAACCGTTTTTCCCGTATCGCGTCAATTTTATTCGCGATCTTCATTCCTCTTCCTTCTCCCGCAGGTGGGAACGCATAGGGTATCCTTCAGGAGAATCCTTGCAATAAAGAAGGAATCTCCCATTGTCCTGCACCCACGCCTTCACGTAGGAATACAGGGAGACAGCATGGATTTCGTGGAAGCCTAAGGGACCGAGGAGGGAGGGATTGGGGGGGAAAAGGTTCTGAGGGAAAGGAGGCTGATGTGGAAGGACCGCAGCAGCAGGACAATCCGTCATTAGTAAACAAATAGTTTAGCGAGAGACGGGGTCAGGCCTACATAAACTAAACAACAATAACCTCCAAGAAAAAGGAATACCGACCTTAGCATCCTCCAAACGATGGCACACCTGGCCTCATCCTGTAGGAGTACCAGTATACCTGTAATATTCTAGAATGAATGGCCCAGCGGCAGGGACGTAGAAATTTGCAAGTGGACCCTGCTCTCGTCTTAGAAATTCCTTAGGGATAAAAAATAATCATAGGAAATTTCACGCCACTACCGAACTGTCTGGAAATTCATTGGAAGATTGCTTCATTATCCATTGTCTTCCCTGTAAGTTCATTGTCAAAGACAACTAAACTACAGTTGCCATAACAGGAGGAAAGTCGAGTATAGTCTGGGAAAAAAATAATCTGCAACAATTTCGTTAAAATTTTCTTCAACCGACTTGAACATTTTTCTACGCAAGACGAGCAGCTATGTGGGCAAGGACTTTTCTTGAATTCAGGATCCGTCCCTGGCGTTAGGCCTGTAACCAAGTTAAATCGACATCTTCTCCACCTGAGCGAGACCGATCGGTTAAAGAATTTCTCGGATTCGTTCGTCAATACGAATGCGATTCGATTCATTCGGGACGAGAGACACTCGGTTATTTTGTAAGACGATGCTGGATCAATTGGATACCCGTAACCTGGCTGATAGTATTGGTGCTTAATTGTGTATCCGTAATGGAGAGATTTCTTTTCTATCTATCTAACATTCACCTCTGCTCTATGCGTGTATCATCTATTCCCAATCTTTCATATTTTTTTCTCCCTTTTCAAAAGTCATTCTCCTGACCAGTCTACTATTTCAGTACGCGGCATACAGTAGAATCTTGACTTTCGGGCGCACCTATCCACCGTTAAATAAAGGCTCAATCCCAGACACGTTCATCCTTTTCTTCGGCTGAATCGATATTCCGATGACAGTGACTGCTAGTTAACGTTAACGTCAGCGCCATCGTCCTCACAGTTGATATCGAGAATTCGAATGTTTCTCAAAAAAGATCCTCTTCCTAGGAACCCAGGAAACTAGGAATAGGCTTTGGAAATACGAGCGTGGAAATGTATATTATATACTACACGTTACAATACAAATCGGAGAAATCGCACGCACCAATGTCGTAAGCAATCTCTTGCCCAACGGCGCGGAATAGAGAAATTTCGCAGGACTGGATTTTCATCATAGCAAATAATGCACGTGATACGAGTATGCATAAGGTAACAAGAGCGTTTTTCTCGGATCAGTACGTTTTTATAATGATCCTTTTTTTAGCTATTAGTTACCGAGTGTGATAGATTTCGAAGCGTTGCTTTCGGTTTTAATCATAAACGAGATTAGAATGAATCACTCGCGTCCGACTTGACATTATGGAATATAAAAATCCTGACGAAGGGGGCAGCACACCCGTGTCTCAAGGAAGACCGGTCGTCCCTTTGTCCCAGGATCAACCCTGGGTCCTTGGTCCTTGGACCACGATCCTCGATTCTCGATCCTGGAGATTCTTGGTCCTCCTGAGGACTTTCGGGACCTCCCTCCTACTTCTTCGCTCCGAAGCACCCGAAGAGATTAGCATGACAATGTGCTCACCGGCCACTCATTATGACCGAGCTGATCTCCTCTCTCCGCCCCGCGTCCCTCGCCCCACCTGGCGGGAACCACGTCGCGAGACGACACGGGGCGACGCGACGCTTTGCCGACGTTGAAACAAAATTCCGAGCGGGGAAAAAAAATCTTTACGAGCGCGAGGACAATGAGGTGACACCTCTCTTGGATTGGACTGTGGAATTTTCTTAGCCCCTCTCTCTCTCTCTCTCTCTCTCGCTCTCTTCTTCTCATCTTCCTTCTTCTCCACCTCTTCTTCTTTATGTCTATTAGTCGCATCTCTACCTTGCTCTCTCTTTTTCCTTCTCCATCCCTTTAGCACAGAGTCCTCTCCACCCCTCTCGCAGGACTCATTCTTTCCTTGAATGAATGCCAAAGATGGATCGCTTCCCTCTTTATACTTTTGTCAGGCTTTGTTACCAGAAATTGTACGATTTCTTCGAATTCACGCGTTTTACGAGCTTATGAGCCTCTACAAAGATATAGGAGTCCGGTAGGCTTAGCAGTCGCTTCGTTTTCCCATTACCAGTGCTCGCGAATCTTCTAGCGTAGTAGAGTCAAAATTGCGAGGATTCCCCATTCAGCGACGAGCAGTTTACTTGCTAATCGGAGTGTCCTTTCTTCGAGTCCCTGTCCATTGCGTCAGAGTATTTGATCCATCTATTGAGTATTTGATTATCTGGAAAATCTAGCCGAAAGATATTGCAATCTCGTGAAAATCGCGCAACGTCCCTCAGATCTTGTCTTGATCCTGCAGCATCAAGGAGGATCATTTTGGAACTAAGAGAATTCCTCGGTCTAGTCGCAGCTGATGGGCCCTCGTGGACCCACATCCCCCGTTGTTCCCGACCGATGCAGATTTGCCCGTTATTTCTTTTGAGTCCGATGACCATAATGGCGTCCCGAATTTTGGAAAAGTCCTTGCTAATCGGCACGACAATACTGACCTGGGTTACTCCTCGATCGACGGTCCCTTGCACACCGTGAGAAACAGTATTTCCAGGGTGGAAGAATGAGAAATAAGAGGAGGTGGACCCATCATCCTAGTTGGGTCCATGTCCGTTGCTCTTGGGAATTAACTAGCTCTCTCTCTCTCTCTCTCTCTCTCTCTCTCTCTCTCTTCCTTTCTCTCGCATAGGCAGACGCATACAATTTCAATCTCTTTTTATTCACAGGCTCCCTATTATTCGAAATGCTTAGTCGCGCATGCGCACCAGCATCGCCACGATCAACAGCATCCATTGGCAGCGACATCGACCATTGATATTATTGGTAAATGATACACATGCGAGTCTAACTGCTGCCGGCTAGGCGGCGATCATTAAAATCCAAGGTATTCTGGGAAATCGTAAAGTTTGCCAGCGACAAAAGAAGGCCCCGAAGTGTTTAGTCCCCGTTTGCCGTTTAGTTCAATCCCATGGGAAGGCAGGTGATCGATCTTCCAGGCGCATTCGTTTTTGCTGATTCAGAATATTTTTACGGGGAATTAGGATTTACTTGTGACTCGAGAAATGGAGAAATATAGTATATAAATATCTTGATGCAGAATTAATATTGAAAGAGCTTGAGAAAAATTCCATCGTATCCAGAGGAAAATTGGAATCGCCATATACATGTAGTACATCTGAAGGGCAGAATAGCGTAGGAAGGACCCACCTTTTATGGTATAAAAAGAACAATAGCATATAAGGCCCAATTAACGTATCTCAATGGTTTTGAATGCCGATTTTCGAGTTTCCCCACTACGAGTCTGGGTACTTCGTCAGCTGCTTCTCTTGGCTCGTCTCACTTTTTTTTCTTCTTCTTCTTTTATACATCCTAATTCTTATGCACGCAACCGTAGTAATATACGTATACATATGTGGTACATGAAGGAACAGGGAGGGTACGCGAATGCCAGGACGTAGCGGGTATTAATTTATGCATAGGAAGAGAGTCTCGTTTCACGTCCAGGTGATGACCGGTATACTGGCCCCGAGGGTTGGCCACCCTTGGTTTCGCGAGGACCCGGGGCGTGTGAAAATGCCCCGAAGGACTATTGTCTTCCGCCTGGTAGTAGCAAACAGTCCGCACTGTCCCCTGGCCAGCTTCTATTCCCCCATCCCTACCTGCTTTAGCGAGTCCGTTGATCCTTGGCAAGGATCTTTCGTGAGACGTAACTGAAGAGAGCCCAGGACTCGCGAGAATAAGGTCCTTCCTATCTTCGTGGGGAAAGGAAGGGAGCAGAGCCCTGCGCCCTTTGCCCTCATTCTAACCTGAGAGACAAAAAGACAAAACCCAGGTGACGAATTCAATGACAGTTTGCTTCGACTAGCTACCTGCTAGTCATAGGAAAAAAAGGGCCAAAGGACCAAAGCATGAAAAAAAAAGATACACCCCATAGAATACAGCGAAAACCTTCAGGGATGAACTGACACCTCAAACTTCGTACCTGAGTTTATCCCGATTTCGATCTCTTGTCTTATTTAGCAGAGGGATGATAGTATGTGCTCCCGTTTCCCTTTTCTCCTTCTCCCTTTCTTTCTTTCCGTCTCGCTCGTCCATCGACGTTTCTGTCTTCCCGGAAAGAAAGGACAAAAGGGATCCCAGTAATCGAGCGTAAAAATACCGAATTCAGGCCTGCCCCCGAATTCGTTAATCTCCAGTCTGACGGTCTTCCTATATAAAGTACAGATCATCTCGAGGACCTAAGCACAATGCCTTTTTGTTTAGATAATTTCCCATGCTACGATGAGAAGTTCTTAGTGCCAGAGCAAGTAGCAGGATAATGGGAAGCGAAGATCAATAATAATTACGTAAGGGAGAATCCGCAAGGAATGCTCGAAAGGGATACCGGAAGAAGAGGCAGCACGTTGAACGCAGCCAACGTGGATTCTTGGGGCTTTTGGTGGCATTGAGTGAAACCGAGACACGTGGTTCCATTCATGGTTGCGGCGGTATACTACGCGAGTAAAAGTGGAGAGTAGAGAGAGAGTGGTAGGGGGCTTCGGTTGTGAAGGGAAAGAGTCTCCGGAAGCTAGACGTGTAGAAGCGAGAGTAGCGACTGTGTATGGTGGGCAACGAATGAGATAGAGAGAGTACAGGGAATCCCTAGGTGAGAGAGGTTAGGAAAAGGGGGAGCATTGAGGGTTGAGGGTGAAGCCGATGCCAGGGTGAGCCGCGTCGGTTGCCACAGGACGCCGCGACGTCCGTAGTATAGCCAGGCAACCACCACGGAGGAATAAGGGTGGGTGGCCTCGAGCGTGGCTACCCCGGGACGCTCCTCGTGTGTTGAAGGAGGGCTATAACCCTGGCTGTAAAACATACCAGGATCCAGTTCAGTCGATCTAGTCAGTCCCACGTGGCCCCACGTGGTCCTACCCTTGGTTGGTATCACTGGGTCACGACCTCGACCACGCACCTACGCCAGAACAACCCCCGTAGCGTTTCCCAGGGATGACTCGATACTCGAACGACATAGTTCTACCTGCTTACTATACACCTGAGAATAGTCCTGGCTGGACTGGGACAGTATTTCTCGAAAATTCTTTTTTCTCTTTCCTCTACTTCTTCTTCTTCTTTGCCGAGCGACTTTTCAGTTTTTAACGACTCCAGGTATGAGATGCACGTACGCTGGTATAACTCAATATTGGCCATTAAAAAAGGCTCTGCAAAAATCCAAGGGATCGACCTCGAGGGCAAGGCGAGGAACATTAAAAGCAGAGAACATTAAGAACCGCCACAGATCTTGTATAAGGATCCTGAGGAGGATGCTGAGAAGGAGTAATAAAGAAGACGAAGAGGAGGAGGAGATCGAAGGAAAAATAAGGAGTAAGAGAAAGAGAAGCAGCAGCAGCGGCAGCAGCAGCAGCAGTCAGAGCAAGGATGTGCACGTATGAGGCAGGACCTCATAACTCCTTATAATGTCCTCTTCTGCGGATGCCTAGCATACACCCCCCATTCCCATATGCCATAGGAGGACACCATCCACACCGTAAGACGCGCACCGCACGTCCATGAGGATCTCTGGCAACGTGTGAGTACTCTCCATAGCCCATGACCCATGGACTCCATGGCCCATAAGGTGTACAGGCCTCTAAGACTGCACGGGTGTACGTACATACCTTCCTCCATCTCCGCCGCCTCTCCGCCTTCTCTACCTTCGAAGGGAATAAGAGAGTTAATCTTGATATAATGGCCGCGACTGTCGCGGCCCACAAGACAATAGTCCAAGATATATCGTTAGCGTCGCCCTTTCGCGTCTCCGCGCCATTACTGGGCCCTTTTTCTCTCCCTCCCATATGCATCTCCCTACTCTTATGGGGTGTCGAGATGCATATGGGATTTCCATTCTGACCAGACTACGAGATCCCTCTCTCTTCTTTATATCCTCAATACATATACGTATGTAGCGTACACGCTATATATAGCCTCTGTATATATAGAAATACCTTTACCAGTGCCATAAACCGTCTCTGCTAACTCTTATCCACTTCTCTATTCTCTCTTCTCCGATTCTCTTGGATTCAAGTGGCTGAGAATGAGAGTCTCTCCTTTGGGTTCTTCGCCTCGTCCTCAGCTGCGACGATGATCGCCATATCACGAAATACCAAATACCCGAAGGCAAACAACACCGCGAATTCTCTAGCACGTCCTGCATTCTCACCGTACAGTTTAATACGTTGTAGGAATATGTAAGAGCCACATGGAACATACTATGCTGTATATATACGTATATATATACGTAGTATTTATATGATTCCCTATACTCCTAAGGGATGTACCTATTGCTTCTTTTGCCTGATCCCTTAAAATCGCCAAGTTACGGCGGCTTCCTAATGACGTAGCAGGGGGATCCGATCCTCAAAGGCTTTCTCTTTCTCTCTCCCTTTCTTCGTCCTTTCTCTCTTCAAGCCTGTCTCCCTACCTCTCTCTCGTCTTTTTACTCCTATCCATGCGAAAAGGCTCGATTCGCCCCGTGGCCGGACTCCCCCGCAAAATCATAATCTGATCTCGTATTAAGGATCTTCCTCCATCCCCCTCCCCCCCGCCCGCGGTACACCCTCCCTCTCGTATTTTTATGCAGATCAGAAGCAAGAGCGCCCCGAGGTGGGAAGCTGCACTATAAACGCTTTATAATCTCCATTGGCTTCTTCCAACCTTCCAACGTACCTTTTTTTCGTTCGTACATAACAGAGGCAGCTGGAACTCGCTTGCACCAGTATAGCACAATGTACTTATCCATGTACCGGGCTTTCCAGTTGAAAAGGACCGGTAAGATTTGAAAAGTGTCATCCAGTCACTTTCATTAAGAACAATAAGAAGTAAGATATTCAGATTGTCCAGTATGAATTGCGATACAAGACAATAGAGTCCGTTGGAGTCCGTAGGGTTCTGATAAAGAGAAAAAAAGCTAACCTGACAATGAACTAACCGCCCCTGGCTAAATTAGGGTTGAGTCGGTCGCGCGGGGTCCCAGAGTCCAACGCCGGAGGATTTTACTGCTTACTTCATAATGTCACACGTCCTTGTCTTCCCAGGGGCTTCCTGAGGGCTGGAATTATCCATGAAATATTAAGCGAACTTACGAGCATTAACTCGGCATGCTCACTCGAATTGCCACATGCCTACGTATAGAAACATCGGCCAGACAGGCAGGCGCATGCATCCAATGCTTGCAGTAACGTGCAGGACTGCTTCTAACGAAATAAATCCTAAGTACACAAGTAGATCCATCTGGTAGGAAACTACAGTAGAGTTGACCTGGATTCCCGTTAATTCAGAAATTCCATAATAATGAGATTGATCTTCAGCAGCCACGCGAAACTTTAGAGCCGGGCGACCGACGATTCGCTACGTGGCAGACTGACAGAGCGAATGACGTTTTGATGATTCAAGTAAGTATTCAAGAAACACGGGTGATGCGTCGTTATTATTATTATTATCGTGGGATTCTAATAGCTTCAACATAGAAAAGGACTAGCGCGACAGCCTCGAGCAAGGATTCTATCGATTTGCACTATTGTTTTTGCTCGACTAAAGAACCCCTCGAGCGTAAAATCAACCGATAGATTCGGGGATGCTAACGGAGGGCTAGCGATAATGTTTCCAGGGGTATATATTGATAAGGGGCCTGCGGAGGGTTTGGGTTTTGGCGGTTCGCCTCGGGCCGAGGGGCGCGCGGGAAGGAAGAGGATCCCGACAAGGAGTAAAGGCCGTTATAAGAATCTACTTCACGTACCGCCGGCGTATCTAGTATCTGGAACGCGCCCTTCTTATGGCATCTCCGAGGGGTAGTTGGCGCGGCCATTAATTCATCTGCTCGTTGATTGCCTTCCCCCTCGATCCTCGATCCACGATCCACGATCCACGATCCTGGCACACGGAGCACTCGGCACTTTTCTAATTAATTTCTAACGCGAGGTCAGCCTCGAACGCTATTGCGCAACCCTCTGCCTTCGTCCCTTAGCCTTAACTTCCAGTGCTTTGCTTCTCTCTGCCAATCGAGAAAATCCCCATTCTTTTTTTCCCCTTCAACATTCCCTTCTGGCCATGCCGATTCTTCGGAAACTTTATCTTCCTGCTGGATCACAGCCATTATTCCTTTGGCCATCGCGCTACATGCATAGTTAATGGACGCTTTGACTTTTTCCATTATAATAATCCAACGCTGAAGAAATTGCAAATTATTCAAAATGTCCTCTATAACGCGAATCACGATCGCACGGCCGTACTTAAATACCATTCCTGCGCTGCTTAATGACACGTTACAAAGTCACTTTAACTACTGCATTGTAAATGTCACACGTGCATATAATTGTACCCGAAGCAGCACGACTGTGCCCACGACCATAGGCCACTCTTAACGAAGTCAAAGAAAAATAAAACATTGCGTCATAGATTATATGCTTCGAAATTTCATATTATCATTTAAATAAATCAAGGTCCCGAGATAACACGTCGTTTTTGTTTCTAAGTTTAACGTGGTTCGTAACGATATCCTTTGTCACAGTGATACGCATACACGTGTATAACGGGTACCAGTATATTTAAATAGTGCACGCAGTAAAGAACTAGACAATGAAGGACTGTACGAAAAAGCTGCTACAATTTTTTTTTTCAACCGGGTTAAGTACCATTATGCGAAGCCGGTGGTATACGTGTATACGGACTCGCTATAGACTATACCCTAGGCTCAACGTAATAAAGCGTAGCTGGCGATGGTGGGCAGACTTTGGTATTGTGATGCAAATGTGTCTAATCGGCCGAGCCAGCCGACCATATGTCCGTTGCCGTACGGCGGCATACGAGTTACACGCAGTTACACGGGAACCTACGAATACGAACCGAAGAGCACGCTAACCCAGCCATTAGCCATTATTGCATACTAATGACGATCGCGGACACGCTTAGTTAACCGTTAGGTTATTTTGAGCGAGATGTCAGACCCCACCTTCCCATCGTGATTGCGACCATTTGTACTTTCCTTACGCTTTTATTCCTTTTTGGTATCACTCGCTACCTATTAATCGAGTCCTGAGCATCTAAGGCACGCGTCCGACGTTGTTTACGTTTTTTCCTCATTTTCGGATAATTTTGGCCAGTCCTCAATTGAGGAATACCTTGGCATTTTCTTTTAGGAGAAAGAGCGAGAGGGGAAGGCTGGGGGAAAGAGGCGTGCAGGACGACCAGATTTGTCCCTGCTCCTGGAAATGTTACACTTTTTTGCGGTTGGTTGATTACTTCGAGAAGATTCGATAAGACGCTAATGATCCGCATAGAAGGTAGAGAATGGGAGGAGAAAATTCGCAGAGCGGGTCATCCCGATCAAAATGATCCTTCAAGAGGTAATTGTTTACGGTGGCTTTTTTTCCCTGTTTACCGAAGTGTAGGAAGACACGAGACTCGGGAGGGCACTAGAATTTACTGTAAATCGAATGTGTAGACTGTTGCTAATTTCTATTATCTAGTTTCTCTAGTCTCCGAGTTGTTATATAGTCGCGTGCTGGCGCAAGGGCATAAAGTGCGAGGAATTACGTTGCGAATCGATTGCCAAGCGCCGATCGGCAATCGCTCTGTTATTTTCGACACGACTGTTTACGCTTTTTCATTCGCGCGCCGCCAGTTTTACTTGACACTCGAGAGTCGGCTCGGAATTTACTACTAATCCTAAAGCACCTATTTACAACGAGGAAACGATACACCTTGGTCTTCTACGCAAGATTTACGATTCTTTCCCAACCAGCCGTGGCTCAAGGGATACCGATTCATTAGAGAGTCTCGTGGGAAGAGGGGTGGGGGGG
>NW_014332911.1:518103-526817 GCF_000341935.2 Cephus cinctus | reverse complement strand
GGGGGTATCGTAAATGAGACCTTTTCTAATTAGCAAAAGGAACGTTGAGAACACGGCAGATAAATAGGAGGGAATCCAGCCGTCCAGCCGCCGCGAAACTGGGTCTTCGATCATGTAAAGTAGATTGAAATACATTCCCAATCCATAGCAGATAAAGGAATAGCCGTTTCATGTAGATACGAATCTCCACCTTCGGCCGTGTATTCTGACGTAAGAGACAGTATTACTCTACTTTGAAATTCCCTAGGATATCCCTAGGACACTTATGTATTCGTCTATCTACCTCTATCAATATCACGCGAAATTCCTAAATTCGGTATAACCATTCTGTCATCTAAGTTTGCCAACTTTCGCAATCGATAGACTGTTGGAAAAAGATGTTCGGTAAAAAACTTCAAAGAAAACTATAAGTCTCACGTAATACAAAAAGTGTGTATACAGAACGTAAATAGACAATGGCGGTGAAAGAAAGCTCCAAGGATGAGAGTAGGACTGCAGAAGGCAGACAAACCTGAAAGGTGGGGCAATGGCCACAGAGACTAATCGAGCACTGGACATGGAAGCAGCAATGTAGTAAAGGTTGGTAGGAATGAAGTAACATATGTGAGGAACAATCGGTCCGGTGGTTCGGATACACAAATACGCGACGAATTTAATAGGATCGAGTGACGTCACCTAGGCGTTTCTTTAATGAGTAGCTACCATCCTTCCACGGGTTGTCTCTCTCTCTCTCTCTCTCTCTCTCTCTCTCTCTCTCTCTCTCTCTCTCTCTCTCTCGAGAACGCAGTAGAGGAAGCAGGAGAGTGCAAGTGCGAGCGAGAGACAAGAGAGAAGAGAAAGAGAGGCTGGCTCGACTCTCTCTCGGAGGACCAAAAGGAAGGAGAGGGAGAGTGACAAGGGGATCGGAGGGATCGGCGCGATGGGAGGAAGAAGAGAGTAAGGCTCAAAGTGTGAGTGAGCTAGAGCGAGCACCAATAGGGGGAGCGAGTGAGAAGGGGATTGAGGTAGTATCGTGTCGGACGCTGGACGAGGCGCACGCTCCATGCGAACCACGCGGTTTCTTCGCGCGGATATATTCCTCACTGGGAATCGAGTAGAGACTCCTGGATTGTCCAGTGCGCGCGCCATGAACTTCATAATTCCACGTGTGTTCATTACCTTCCGATATACGTCAGAGGGTTAGATTCTCTTTCACGTACGTGGGACATGTCTGAGAAATCTCCCCATTGACGTCTCGTTTTATAAAAGATTTATTTGACAGCTGCTCTTAATGTGGGAATTGTGTTGTGATTGCGTACAGTTTAGAATCGACAGTGCGATCGGGATATAGATGAATGATCGTCTGACTTTCGTGGGCTTGCCTACTGATTGACCTCAGTGGTTGTAGCTCTTCCGATTCAGACTACGGCCACGTGAGTAGCCGTTTACGAGTCTTTAGGCAGGATCGTGAGGATCGGTTACGCAACAAAAAATCTTCGGTGACTTTTTGAGTGATGAGAATTTTCATTGATCTCGTGATCATCCGTGTGGATCGTTCCTCGATCGATCTTAATGGATTTTGACGTATGAATCTTTCGAAAAGATTGTGAATTTCCTATCAACGAGGGATCTTCATCGTTTTACAACAGTTTTCTCGCTGATAAGAAGAACTTGCGGACTGCTTATATTTTTGACAATATTTCCCAGGGTTCATTGGCTGTTGTAAGATCCTTAAAGGATTGCCGACTGTCAACGACTTTTGACAGATGCTTCTCGCTGTTTAAAACTATCACACGTGTTCGCGAAATTCTTTTTCCAAGATGCCAACAAGTGGACGAGACTCTTTTGATTAGACAGTCCTATCTGAAACACTGCAACGTTTAATTTTCCACTTGGAGTTTTGCCTTTAACACGTCAGCACAGCCAACCATTTATTAGCATACCTGTCGGGCGAACGAAATAGTGAAAAGTAGCGAATAACTTTGAGCATCCTCACTGAGCAGTAGTCGCATCCACGTGGGGGAGTAGACGGGCTCTTCGAGAAACTAGAAACACGTGACTCCGCGAGGAGCTCCTTTTGGGAGGACAGTAAAGTCTGCCGGTGGTCGCTCCGTGTGAATCTGCGTTTTGTAGAAGAATGTCAATCGATGTTGACGATCGAGAATACGAG
This sequence comes from Cephus cinctus, assembly GCF_000341935.2. Classification (NCBI taxonomy): domain Eukaryota; kingdom Metazoa; phylum Arthropoda; class Insecta; order Hymenoptera; family Cephidae; genus Cephus; species Cephus cinctus. Next base: position 524,668 of record NW_014332911.1, on the reverse strand, counting down.
GGGAGCAAAATCCGAGAAGAGAGATGAATTGAGGAAGGCAAAGACAAAAGTATCAAGATCGAAGAACCGTGCGAAGATTTCATTTTCCGTGTGTGCTTGTGTGCGTGCGCGTGTGTGTGTGCGCGCTTTACCAGATAATAAATAAAAAAAATAGTGGTAATGAATTTCAAGTGCTTTAAAAATCCAAGTGACAGCAATCTGACCGGCCATAACTTTCATCACTCGCAACTCTTGATTGATCCAATATCGCAGTGTCATTGAAAATACCTAGTTCTACGTGGATCATCCGTGATGAATAAAATACTCGGAGGGTTCAAGGTAAATATCGAACGATTTCGTGAGCACTGCAATAAGTCTGAAGGTTAGAGTTCCTATGAATTCATAGAGAGCGTATCAATAGAAAGCCATTGACGGTAATGTCCCAGTCGAGTTGGGAGATCGAACGAAAGTGGCCACGTATACTACGTCGAGCGATCGAACCGCGCGAGTGGAGCGATGCACTTTTATATATATATAAAAAAAAGCACTTCACGTTAGTTATAGCAGAGCTTGCGGCAGAGAGAAAGTCATTCCGTGAATACTGTTCGGGATAGGATTCTGACTCGAGATCATTTCAAATGATCTTTATTGATTCGCCGTAGCAAGGATCGCCAAACTCCTCAAAGCGATAATTTACAGGATGATCGATCGATCGGAAACTTTAGCGATTTTATTCGAAATACATTGATCAGTCGAAAAAAATGGCGATTGAGAAATCATGGTTCTATAGGTGATTAAGGTTGGCTTTAGAAACCGGAAAAGGAGGACGTTTCGATGAGATTTATTATGACGTATTTAAATGAAATTATTACGGCAAGGGATATACCCGTACATGCCCTTCGAGAAGGAACCTTCAGGAAGAAACGTGAAACGGCGAATTTTCAAGCAGACGCGAGTATTCCATTATGCGATTCGATGACGCGCACGTGACTAATCGAGAGAATGATTGGTAATGCGCGACACTCCGCTCATTAATTAATCAGCGCCGAGAGTTTCGGGCCAGGAGAGTTTTATGAGAAACCCTCCCACGAATTCCGTACGCAAACAGGACGGATTAATTGTGAGATTCAGCCGCAGATGATAATTCAGACTTAAAGGTTCTTTCACAATGATCAACCGAAATTAGGAACGCACGTAGTAATCAGTACTGGAGTGATCTATTACAAATATAGGATTTCCATTGGATACATGTAATCAGCATGTAACAACGATACCGACAACCTCCACCGGGATATAATAGATCTCGATCGATCCATCGATCCTTTACTCCAAACTCGGAGTTTCGCCCCGCATCTTTTCAGCATTCCAATCGCAGCGCGACGACGAATGGCGCCCGTTAATTATCCCCGTGGAGACACACGCGCGCACACGTATCTCCTCCTATAGTCTGTACGCTATAACACACACCTTGAGGCATATACGTATGGTGTCGTGTGTCACAGATATAGTATGGGCACTATATATACAGGATGGACAATTACAGAGAGTGTTTACAATCTAACGGCTAGCGACGGCAAGTGGCAATCAACCCGGGGCCAATTAATGAGTGCTCGCACTGCTCGCACTGCTCGCACCGAGAGCGTCCGAGCGTTCGAGTTAAATTCCTTAATTCACAGTCATTATGCGGACTATAATTAGCGGCTAGTGACTATTCTACTACCACCGCTACTACCAGTGTCAATATCGTCCCCGACAACGAGAGGGGTGGTTTCCGATGAAAATTTGAAATTCAGGTAATCATACGTGACTGGAGCATGTCCATGCGCAGGGTACAGGTGATTGCAAAAGGGCAAACGAGTAGAGAGCACAGCCGACAGTGAGAGGGACTGATTGTCAGTCTATAGGAAGGACGCACGTTGCTGCAGTCGAGTGTCGCAGGAGACAGGCGGATACGCACTTGGTGGACACTCGAGGACTCGGCAATTAATAAGTAATGGCCGGAGGGTCCGTTAATTAATCGGACCCGCGGCACGACTGTATACTAATTACAATTTATAATTAACCAGCTAAACTTCCCCGGGGTAAACGCTCGTCGTACCCGTTACGTGTAATTAATATGATTAATCGTTCTGCGAATTATTGGGAATCCGCTCCGTCTCATCTCTCTATCCGTTGTGCCCCTGCTCGCCTCTCATCTCAATCAATGGATCGGAATTACGTGACTCGTACCATTTCAATTCCGACTCTCACTTTTCCCAATGATCATCTAACATCATCTCGCATTCTTCGCTCTAACGATTTAGCTCTCGTACGTTGGGGAGATTAAAAAAAATCAAAATTCTACTCGACTATTCTAAACGCATTAATTCCCTGAAAGGACCGTCTCTAAGGTCGCCTTTAATTATCCACAATACGTAATTGTCATCGCCGTCGTTAACGGCCGGAAATAACGAATGGTCCTAATTCGAGTTGGCCAGCGCGTTCACAATGCATCGTGCTCTGAGCGCACTCACACCGGCACGGAGCCTAGCAATGACGAACGCACGACCACGTGCGCGGACCCGTGTACCTACGTGCGCAATCGCACGGGTGAGGTTCACAGGCACGAAACTTCTGGTCATTTTTTATAAAACGCATTCGTGTGCTGCTCGTCACGCAGAATTATCGTCGCAGTGAAAATATTTCCGAAAGCTCACGGCACCGGTTTCTGGTACATTCTGACGTCACTCGCATCGCCGCCATTGTCCAAAACCAAAGCGACAGTCGTGAATCAGGCTCGTTACGCGACACAAGACGGTTCGTACCTTCGAGTACCATTACCACTCCAGCAATGAAGGGCCGGGGGGTAGGGGAGGCGGTTAATAATTTATCGCGTCGATATCCATCGAGTTGCTGAGACAGGAGCGTAGACCGGGGGTTCACGCGGGGGTAACCTCTCTGGGGTTTATGTGTATATAGCTCCACCGACAGACCAGTTACTTCTACCCCGGGGGGGAAGCCTTCGTTACAATTGGTAAATACACAAAAATATTCCACGGGAAATAACTGTCATTAGCGTGCCGTAATGGCGAGTTGAGGGCTCGGGGTAATCGAGGCCGAGTTTCAGGGGTGAGATGAATCGGGCTGAAATCGGGGTGGAATCGGACCTGGAAATCAAATGATAAATCTATCGGGAGAACCGCGCGAAGCCAAGACGGGGGCATTAGTGTGTAAATGAGCAGAGCCGAGGGTAGTTGTGTGGTACTGGAAGGGTGGCCCCACGAGACTAAGAGAATGAGAGAGAAATTCACAAAGCGATACCCAGGGTATCGGGGGTGGTTTAGCTTCGCCTCGAAAAACAACCTCCATCCGATATTAATAAGAAATCCTTCTCACTCCCACATAATGAACCTCTATATACATAAGCGCCGCAGGATCTTATGTACTTTGCCAGGAGTAACCCCTGTGTAGTCTCTGTGTAGACGGATCTATATACGTATACCGTATACCTGTGTTCCATGTATCACTCCATGTAACGCTCCCTCCCTTCCCCGCGGCACATACACACATTTTTATATAAGTGTTCCTGGATGCTACTTGGCAAGCGCTGATTGTATTTTTCTGAATCAATATCATTAATGTAATACAGCGAGGGTGTCCGATGAAGTCGATCCAGACGCTGCGCGAATTCTTACGGAATTTTACTCGGCTCCTTATTTCATTCTCTTACTCGCGATATTTCTTGAATTTCCCCTCCATTCCATTTTTATCTTTTTAATCGCCTCGTATCGTTAGCTGTGGCTGGTCCGTCTGCACTGGCAAAATGTAATCTCACGTATCACAGTGTACCTATATCCGCGATACGTGGATGCTGCTGCTCCATTGTTAATTCCTTCTAGGCATTCGACTGCGAGGAATTGTTTGTAAGCAATTGGACCAACTGAATTGGATCCCTTGTAAACAGCTGGGGAAACTTAATCGCTCATGCCGAAAGATGGGATCATCTTTCCCTGCGATTGTAGCGACCTCGCCACTGGAAATTACCTCGGTGGCCTTTCGGCTTATCTATACATATCTATTTTGAGTGAATCTCAAGCCGTATACGCGTAGCGTATAGCTACTATTTCTGCATCGCGTGTAGAGATGAATGATTAACGATTAAACGGGATCATTTTACAGGCTATAAAAGAAGCCCTTCTGTTTGACTTATTGAAGTAAATCGTATATAGACGTTCTTGTAAATTATTAGAAATGATTAGGGATCGATCGAAGCTGGTCTGACGGTAATGGAGCAGGAGTCTACCTGAACGGGTGTCACTTAGAACAGCCGTATAAAGTCCGTTTGAATTATTAGAGGATATAATGAAATTTTCTTGGGTTATTAGTGGTGGCTAAGGGGGCTGCAGTAACTATATATATATATAATATGTGTCTTGGCTCTCGGACTTGGATAGTGTGTGCAGGTCGATCTCTTAAGGGGGTGTGAGTTAATTAGAGGCTGTAGCAGTGTACGCTCACCCCTTGTCACATCGTTCCTCTCGGCGCGCCACCCTCTCGCGAATGAAGGAAGAAACGGCGAAAGGGGTTGAAGCGCGTGGGGGTGTCCCTGGTAATATCTAGTACGTGCTACAGGTCTGTCGCTTATTAAAAACATCGAGCCCTCGCCAGGGGTATATAGACGGGCTCGCCTATACGGTCATCCGCTGGCGAAATCATCCCCTTTGCGCCATTGGCTAACCAACACCTTCAGAATCAACCTCGTAGAAATATAGACGGAACACGTGGCACATATCGGAGTATCGTAGGAAGAGGCAGGAAGAGGCTCGTGTACGTGACAGACGAAGATCCGTGTGTGTACTTAAAGGACTAAACTTCTGGCTTATTACACCCCTGACAAGACATATAATTATCCGTGCTTATCGTTATATATATGTATAAACTTTTTTACCCTGATTAGTTTCAATGCGAAATGAAAAGCTGAATTTTTCGTCCGATCGAGAGACTGTACAGTGTCGTCTTGTTTTTGATAATTTTCTTAATTTTCTATAGGGGTTGTTTATAAGGCTCGAATGAGCCGGCATATAACGGGCTGCCGCCCCATGGGGCTTCGGGGAAGTTAACGAGACATCATAAGGCCGTGGCATAATTGCGTCAAAAGCGGATAATGGACTAATCGTATAAAACGAGCGTGGGAGGTTGGCCACACTGGACGTCGGTAAATTAAGGGAGAAAATAATGCGATATGAGGAAGTTTGCTGGGGAGCTACGGAGATGATTCTGAGTAAGGGGTAAGGAAAGTCCCTTTGACGTACCGTAGTACAGGGGGTAGTTCTCGCGGTGGTGGCCCTGCTGATGTTGAACGGTGACGTTAGCGAGAGCCACACTGTACCGTTGATGACCATGGCTCATCCCTAATTGCACCCGATGACACGACATCCTTGCGCGTTGGATCGCACAAGGGGGTGAAAGCTAGGAGACCCTCGAGAAACGACCCTTCGCCCAATCTCAAGGGCCGATGGGAAAACACCAAGAGGGAAAAAGTCCACTCGGTTGGACATGTGTCGTGCTCAAGCATCCGGAAAAGCACACTGCCAAAAAGCTTAAGCTCATCCTGCGCGGGCAAACACACGCCAGTTGTCTCTTACTATCGTTCAGGAATCTATTAAAACCTCTTTTTCATGGAATATATGGAAATCAGATGAAACCCATAATAGAACGCGAACGAGGCACTGGAAGCGCATAGATATGCAGCTATTGCGCCATCGATGCGCGGAATGAACGTTTGGATGTTGATGATGACGTGTATTAGATGTGGGTAGATAGTAGCCGTTATACGTATCATGTGACTATACATGTCTGTAGTATAGTGTATAGCAGAGGGAGACGAGAGAGAGAATGGCGAATTGCGGAATTGGTTTTGGTACTGTAATGTTTCGCAACGCGGGGGTGGGCTTGTCTGTTATGAATACATTATACCATGGTTCCCGAAGGATGCTGAGCACATGCGCCACAGGGGTGGCTCCACCCTGATAACGGACCCGTTCTCCTCTGGAAGCACACCGAGACTGTACAGGCCGCGCTAATTATACATGCGCTAACCAACCCCGACGTGCCGGATCTGTCCTCTCGTGAAAGAGGGGTAGTAGCCGATTTCTCCTCCCATCTCAACGAGAAATCGGATGCTGGGAGGAGCCCCGGATCCTCTCGAGCACTTTCCACTGTGTTCGCCCTCGTTTCTACCTCCTCGCCGGAACCTCCCTACTTTGCTTAATTACAACGGAGGCGTTAACTAACTTTCACCACCGACCCCGCAACCACCGTAAAATCCACGAATCCCCGTGAAGAAATTTGCAACCCTTTTCTTCGGCTGCTCTCCTCCTCGCTCTCCATTGGCTGCGCTTATGATCCTCCTAGTGCGAAATTTCTTCAGTACTCCCAGTAGTCTTTGCCAAAGGAATAAGAATAACTAAGGGTTGTTTCCCTCATGGCCGCGGTTCAGCTTGGTTCTCCTCTAGGAATGGGATTGCCAGAGTAACGAGAGCTGCTCCTTTGTCGATATATAGATACCAGAAGTGTAAGGGTTGCCGAAGGGTGTCTGGGGGGGGGG
>NW_014332911.1:510912-518020 GCF_000341935.2 Cephus cinctus | reverse complement strand
GGGGGGGGGGGGCGAGAATGGAAGGACAGAATCGAAGGCTTCGTCCTCGGAAGTAAAGCTGCGAAACGCGGATTCGACAAATCGAAGTGCCCTGGCGGCAGGGGTCGCCTTTGGCGCGCAGGCCCTATGCAAAATAGTTAAGGTGGGGGTGGCTGAGGAGCCGAGAGCAACCCGAAGAGGCAAACAACCCCTTAGTTCTGCCGTAGCGGCCGCAGACGCCCCCACCCACGTCACGCGACGCCTTTCGTCGTCGACGTCGACGAGAGCGCCACTCTGTCTCTCTCTCTCTCTCTCTCTCTCTCTCTCTCTCTCTCTCTCTCTCTCTCCTCCGTTACTAATCCTGCTCTGCACTTAACCCTCTTTCTCACCTTGCCGCACGTAACGTCACGCGCGCGCGGCCAATCTCACCCCGCGCGATGGGGCCGCGCGTGTAACTAACCTGCCATACTCGGCTGCACCCGAGTTACGAACGTACGGCAAACGTATAGAAGGAAAAAATATTAATAAGAAAAATTCCCTAGGGGAACATGTGTTACAGAGTGACCTCTCTTTTACTGTAGTGACGGATCCAGGAAAGTTCGGATCGCGAACTCAGTGCGTTGTAGCCTTATCTCGAAATCTTTTCCTGCCTGTTATTTATGCCTGCACGGAATGCCGACAGGTCTGGGTTGCAGGGCGCAGCCACGCACCTTGGTACGTACGCCCAGCGAAGATACGTTGCATTTATTATCAGAGTACTGCACAGTTTTTTGATCTGCATAATGTCTCCGAGATAATATCTGATCGGAAGGCTAATGAAATGGACGGGTGTGTATGGGAATGGTAATTAAAAAAAGAAAAAAAAGAAAATGAGGAAGAAAAGGATGTGATGATTTAGCGATTAATTAAGACGGAGAGTGGGCCACCGATCTGTGCTCTGGTACTGAGACGGCTGTCGGGGCCGATGCTGTGTATTGCAGTAGGTGAACGCGCGTTGCGTCAGGCGTTGCCTACATGCCGAAGCCGGACCTTTCATTAATTAGTTATTAACGGCGCACCCGGTAATTACAAATGCAAATTCGCGGAGCTCGCGTCCTGCCGGCCATTCTATTCGCGTCCTGCTTCTCTCGGCAGCTTCTCTCTCGCTCTCCCGCCACTCGAGAGACTGGTCACGCGTCATTCGAACGGATCGAGAATAACGAGAAGAATCGGAAGATGCTGACCAAAATTTGTACGATAGAGATTAATGTCCCAGCGGAATGAACTACCAGTGCGATGAAATGATTTGCCTCCAAGATCTGGTAGCGCGGGCTCCTTAAATGGGAGTTAGGCCAGGGACCACCTTGCTTCTCCTTGTAGTAGTCGAGGGTCCAGACTACGTGGAAGATGCTGGGACCCGAGATGTAGTTAAAATCTCGAATGTAAAATGGTGACCAACTGGGGACGATATAGCCAGTCATTTGTTGCTGTTTATTAATTCGAGCCGAGGCGAGAGACATCCACTTTGAATGTTCAGTTACTCGTTTCACCGCCGCCCACGCACCTACCCATACGTGCCCTCTCCCTCTCTCCCTCTATCTCTCTCGCTCTCTCACTCTCTCTGCGTGTCCGTCCCATGCGCGCGCTCTCATGCGTGTTCATAAGAGCCGGAGAGCCGCGAGAGCAACAACGCGACGCGCTTTACTCGGCCGGAGTCCGGAGAATACGGGCCATCATGACAAAAATAAATTCCCCAGCTCAGGGCCGGATAGGCGTTTGTCCATAGACCTGAATTCGCTTCGCGCTCCACGCACAGGGACAGGACGGGGCCCCTGATGGGCTTAATCAATTCCTTTCTCTGCGATATTAGGTAATCGTGCGCATAAGAAGAGGCTGGGAGTCGCGCATTTTCTTTTTATCGGTAGTCAAAGGGAAATTGATGGTTAAAAAGAGTTTCTCTGGTGGGACGAGCCGATTTAACCGGAGTGGGACTTGTGTCCTTATTATGTGGAAGGTGGATGTATCAACGTTGTTATGAGCAACACCATGGGGACCCACCATAATATGGCTATGGCTTTGCTGTAGGTCGACCGATCCTTCTCTTGGTCCTCAGAGCGAGTCTCTCTTAACGGTTATAAAAAATGATTCTCGCGGCCAAAGACATGTAAATTTATGAAGGCCCCGCCGCTGCGGGGCCCAACTTCTGCTCCTCCCCATCACGGATCGTCCACATCTCCTCACGTGCTCCGCCACGTAACCTACGTCACTCTCAAACACGCAGGCATTGTTATGCTAACAAATTAATTAATCCTGCTTAATTATGCACTGGAATTTACGGAGATGCTGCAGGAATGTGGGATGGGCGTCCGCTACCCTCGAGCATCTTTCTTTTTATCCGTTTTCCACCCTCTATCAATTTTACGTCCTCGTAACGCTTCGTATGAAATTTCAATGTTAATAAGAAAAATGCATAATCAATAATTGACTCACGTATCACTCATTAATCGGTTGCAGGACATAACGGAGCGGAAAAACTGTAGATGACTGCTGCTGTCTATCGTCTCGGTGAGCAATGATAATTTTCATGAAATCATTAACTTTACACGTTATTCGAACCGCATGGTGTTGCTCGCATGTAAAAATCATCGAGTTACTCAGAGGGTCAAGGAAGGACCGGTAACCTGCTCTCGAATGGGGATGCTGCAAAATCACGAGCGAGACGGGATAAAAGTAAAGTCGGTGTGGATATGGAAGGGATAGAAGGTGGCTGTGAAGGTTCCCTTTTTGCCAAGCTCCGGTCATCCGGCTGGTTTACTGGCTGGCTGACTCTGCTGGCTCCTTGCCTGCTTCGTTTCTCCATTGAGCGAAGGTGTTGCGCTTCGCTCTAAACCTACACCAACCGAACCCAAGGATCACCCCGTCCGATTCTAAGAGACGGAGGCAGCCATAACAAATGAACTAGGAATAGAAAAGAGTGTACACAGGGAAAGAACCGAAAACTCACACTAGAATTTATAGTCCGTCTCTCTCTCTCTCCCTCATACTCCTATATCCCCCTTCGTATTCTCCCCATTACCTTCTCTTGGATTCTGAAAGAGACGCATCGCACACCCACACACGCAGTGCACGCATACGTCCCAACCCAACCTGGGCATCCTCTTTTCCTATAAATACGGATTTAGTCCCGCGGTTTACGAGGCAAAACGTGTCGAGCACTCGGGACCGTGGCGCGCCTAAATTATTAAAGTCGTAAACGATCGAAACTGTCGTTAAAAGCTGAGAAGACGAGTGAAAGACTAGCAGGGGCATGGAGGGGGACTTGAGGAGGGGATGAAAATGAAGAAGAGGAATAAGGAAGGGGCAAAATAGTATCAAAAGAATCGTCGGGACGTACGCCTACCTAACAGGATAGCTTTCTTGCTCTTTCTAGTCTATACCTTGTATATTATCAGCTACTTCTCTCTCTTCCTCTATTTCACAGTCTCTATCTTCTTGGCAGGTACAATCGGTGCGCTAGCATTATTTCCTATCCTTTCCACGAGGCTCTACCCAGCTAGTATCCAGATACTATGATAGCTTAGCTCGCGTTTGATGCTTACTTTACCAAATGATAGCCTCCCGTGCCTTGTGTTCACCTACCACTGGGATTAGTCTCTATCAACTCGTCTTGCGGTGTCCTCCGGTAACTCGTGCACCTCCCCGACACGCAAACGCCTACGTCACACTGCAACCCTTACAACCCGCCAAGGTACTCCCTAAAGTCATAATGGGTCGCCTTGCCGCTCGGTACTTCGCAGGAGATTACAAGGCTCAGCGGATGGGTGGGTCTTATATTTTATTATTTTATTTACATGCTTAAAAAATGATTGCACATAGTCGTCTAAGACGTTACGTCATTTCTAGGTACCTGTCGTTCGAGCACCGAGACTATTGATCATATTAATTCCAAAGATTTTTTTTTAATATGGGCAAACGCGCCAATGATTAATAACGATTTGAGATACACGAGAGATCGGTTGTCCGAGTCCTTGAGTGGGAATTCGGGGTAATCCTGCATAGAGCAGCTATCCTGCGGGATATTATCTTCCTGTAGTTCCGATTCTCTTTCTGTTTTTTCTCTCGTGGCGAGCTGGTAATGATTTTTTGTTTACTAATTGACCGCGCTGTTGCCACGTCCGAGCGAGCAGCCACCCACAAGAACTAGCAACCCCTAGCGAACAACCCTTACTTTCCCTCGGGCAAAGGTTCCTCAGTCGAGACATAAGAATGCTCTTTTCAGAAATAGGATTGTCCGTCGTTCCAAGCTGGGGATTCCTTACAGTCGATATTTTTTTTTTTTCTGAAAAACGATTTTGCAATTTTCCTCTCAATAGACAGGATACTTGCGCAAAGTGGTACAGCGGGTATGATAAGAAAAAAGATGTCGATTTTCGGTGAGATGGGAGACTTATTGTAGTGCTGAGTGACGTTTCGGTTCCCAGCTTATTCTCCAGGGAGCATTTAATTGCATTTCTCATTGCGAATCGACTTTAACGAAGACGAACAGCATCCCGAGGACTTTTTCAATAATATTTTTTCATTTTCCTTCCGTCACTTCTTTCGGCTTCCTTTAGAGACTCCTGCCAGTAAGACAAGGGAGAATGCTAGCGCGGAGCGAGGGGGTGCAGCTTCTTGAGGAGGGCGACGGCAAGAGACGGACAAAGAAGAGCAACCCCCGATTCCCTCGCTCGACGGGGAGAGTTCTGTTCGACTAATGCCACCCCTTATGCATCCACAGCCCCGACGAGCCCCTCGTCTTCTCTCTAACTCACCCCTATGCCGATATTTCCCTATCGATTGATCCGAACGGCCCCTGGCTGCTGCCGGTGGTGGTGGTGGTGGTGGTGGTGGTGGTGGTGGTGGTGGTGGTGGTGGTGGTGGTGGTGGTGGTGGTGGTGGTGGTGGTGGTGGTGGTGGTGGTGGTGGTGGTGGTGGTGGTGGTGGTGGTGGTGGTGGTGGTGGTGGTGGTGGTGGTGGTGGTGGTGGTGGTGGTGGTGGTGGTGGTGGTGGTGGTGGTGGTGGTGGTGGTGGTGGTGGTGGTGGTGGTGGTGGTGGTGGTGGTGGTGGTGGTGGTGGTGGTGGTGGTGGTGGTGGTGGTGGTGGTGGTGGTGGTGGTGGTGGTGGTGGTGGTGGTGGTGGTGGTGGTGGTGGTGGTGGTGGTGGTGGTGGTGGTGGTGGTGGTGGTGGTGGTGGTGGTGGTGGTGGTGGTGGTGGTGGTGGTGGTGGTCTCCTATCTTTCTACCCTCTTCCCTCCAGTCCTTCCTTCATTCTCCCTTTTAACTCACCACCCCTCACCTTACCTCACCAGCTTTCTTCTAACGTACAAAGTATCCTTTCCCGTCAGCGTAACGTATTCGGCCCCAGAGGAAAGATAATATTTTCCATAAAAATTATTTTTAAATTGACTATCTACTTTTTTCAGTAATCTCAAGACTCGACGTAAGTGAAAGAAAAAAAAAAGAGAGAAAAAAAAGAAAAGAAAAGAAAGACGCACAGCTACGTCACGATTGGATGCTCTCCTTCCTCTTTAACCGGTCAGGAGTGCCGAGTGTCCCATACGCGTCTCACGCACATTTCCGCTCCACCCTGACACTAGTCATCGGCGAACCCTTCGGATGAGCGAACGAGTCACGCTCACACACCGGCACGCACGATAGAGACGCACACGCACGTGAGTGCTGCTAATGGCAGGAGACTCGTATGTGTAATCGCGTAACCGTAGGATAATAACAGGCAGCACCAGTTCGTTACAAATTAATGATCGACTCCGCGAGCCGTAGCCCCGGCCAATGGAAACCCATGATTTTGTAACTGATTTCACGGCGGAGTAGTATACCTAGCGTCCTAGCCTAACGGATCAGCGATTTTCATTTCATATTATTCCTTTGTCTGTCACGACGTGAGAACATTACGCTAGGCGGCTAGACGCTTTGATTCTCTCTCTCTCTCTCTCTCTCTCTCTCTCTCTCGCGCGCGCGCGCGCAACAAAGTCAAAGAGTAGAACTTTGCTACTCCCTGTGAGGTTAACGGTCAGGAGGGTGAAAAGAATTCTAAGGGTGAGAAGGCTCGGAAGGCTACACCTTTTTCAATTGATCGAACCCTGATCGATCGATCGTCCCCGTCGGTGACAATCGATATTTTCTTTTATTCTGTTACACGAACTTTTATGTAGTCAAAATCAAAATGAACTACCCGTTCCCTAGCGCGAAGGTTTCTCTCAATCTTGGAGTCGGTATGAATATTTCCAATTAATTATTTTCAATCAATTATTTTTATCGAATTCTCATGGATAGTTATACCGAGTGTCTCTGTCGTTAATTGGTCACTTCAATTAAATCGTAACAACCTGAATGTGTCGTACGGTCGCAAATGGTAATAGGTCTAACGACTCGGCCGTCGCGCACACGCTTCCCGAGTCGATACTTCACTCGACTTCCGCGAAGGTCCTTGTTGTGAAAGTAGATTATGTGATTATCTTCACTTTCTCCGTACTTCTTATCGATTTGTAAGAACCAGGAGCGCCCAAGAAACACGAGCGGCCGAAGTAGAACGAGAATGCGAATGAGATTTAGACGCACTGGAGAAATAAATCGAAGCGCATGCACTCGGGGCACAGTAAGGTCCAGGATGGCCACTACGACCCTTGGAGTCATGGACTCGACTCGACGGCGAAAACTCTCATTCGCACGGTTTCATTTCAATTAAGGAAGGCACCCCTGCAGGCTCATCGACGCCTTTAACGCGCCGTCGATAATTGCCTCGCTACCCTTTTAGATTCATCCCCTGAGAGAAAGTTACGACCGGTTTTGCATTCAGGGGGAAAAATCGCACCGATACGGTTGGTCAAACTGCGCAGTCATATATATGTAGATATATATATATATATATATATATATATATATCCTATCACGATTTTGATCCTAAGAAAGGAATCTCCACACGAGTGCCTCCTAGCTATTTCCCACGTGCTGATTACACGAGTTACTAACTCGTAGAGGAATACACGACCAGTGCAAATTCGTTCGCTCTCTGATCATAACGCAATTACAAAAGCCATTTTTATCCCAATGAAATTATTCTCTTCTTTATCCACCCCCCCCCCCCCCCCCAA
>NW_014332911.1:510477-510841 GCF_000341935.2 Cephus cinctus | reverse complement strand
CCCCCCCCTCCCACCTCAAATTCCCCATAGCAGCCTGCATATTATTTCCCTGTAGTTCTCCACTTACCACCTTATCCCGGTTATTTCTTTGAAAAGTTTTTTTCCAGCACATTACGTGGCAAAGAGGTTTCGTTTCTTCCTGCCTTTCCTCGGCAGTCGGTTGTAGGCTGGAAGTTGTAGGTTGTCGAGTCGCGGGGCTCGATGTAATTATGCCGCGCAGTGATTGGCGTGGTTCGTGGAACCGAAACAGAGGGTAGCAGTAGGAGCTAAGCATAGGGGGTGGTTTTAGGGTAGCTCGCTAAAGAAAGAGAGAAGAAGAAGAAGAAGAAGAAGAAGGTTGTGGCGTTGGTGGCGACGGTGTGGG
>NW_014332911.1:482974-509844 GCF_000341935.2 Cephus cinctus | reverse complement strand
GAGGGGGTGGTTTTTAGCTCGAATTCATTAGAAGTAAAAATCGATAGGCGACGCTCAGTGCCTCGACCGGCACCGGCGTTGCCTCGCGCTGCTAAAAAGAATGTGGGAGCCCCAACCCTCCCGGCAGCGCACTCCCTCGTCTCAGGAAACCCCGAGCCACCCCCTGAGCTCCTTCAACCATCAACCAGCCCTCGATCCCTCCCAATCTCTACTCTCTCGTCGCTTCGTTCCACCTCACCTACGCCAGTCTTTTCTTTCTCCTGTGCCTATGTGTATTTTTCATACTTGGTGACTCAAAAAAGAGCTTGACTAATCACTGGTTAATTTTGAATAATCGTTTTACTCTCCATTCGCTCGCCCTTGATGCTTGACTGACCGGATGTTCGCAAGATTCACTTCACTCCCGAAGCAACGTTGGATCGAGGCATCCTGCTTTTGATACAGTCCCTGTGGGAGCAGGTGTGCAGTATGGGAAAAGGGTTGATGCATGTGGGTATTAGAGGATAGAAGGGTAAGGGATGTGGGTCAAGTACAATCTGACGCTTCTGAAAAACAAGAAGGGTTAAAGGGTGTACCATACTGTTGAAGTGACTGCTGAAGAGAAGGCGGTTATGCAGTCTTAAGGAAATGTTGATGTAAGTTTTGAGAACGCCTGGGAGTTTGTCACTTATGCTGATTTTCTCGCACGTGGCGAAGCTGCCTTGCATTTTTCTGGGTCACCCGATAAACAGGCGACGCGGGGCTGAGCAGCAGAGAAAGGGGAAAAATACTGGTTGGCGACGGGGGTGGTGGTGGTGGTGGTGATGGTGGTGGTGGTAGTTGCGGATGGTTCTAAGGGGAGAAGCCCGAATTAACAGTAACCACTCCGAGTCCGGTGATTAGGGAAAACTTTCTTTCCCCTGGTACCAGCCAATGAGCTCCTCTCTATTCCGTATGGCTCGCCAACCCCGATCCAAGGGAATTTTCAATCGGGAGGCAATCCTGCCGAAGGTCCTTGTACCCTGATGATACCTATCCTCGCTGGGATTTATAACTGTACGATTTGCAAGAGTGGCCATATTGCGAATCAGCCTGTCACGTGATCTCTCCTTCAATTAGAATCCCGGGTAAGGGTGGTTCGGGCTAAAATGACTCATTCTCACGTGTGTGTAATTGCACGAGAGAATTCGTAAGAGACTTCCCCTGTCAAGCATGAAGGTTAGCAGAGAAGAAAGGAATGAAGGGAAAAATGAGGCAAAGGAAAGGGGAAAGAGAGAAGAAGGAGGAAGGGAAGAGAAAAGAGAGAACTGGTTAACGGTGAAATCGTGGGGGTCGCTGAGACTGTAGTAGGGGTAATTAGAGAGAGTTCTGGGTAAAGCGGCGCCAGATAAGACTTAATATTTGATCGTGAACCCACCCTTAGCTTACGCGAGCCAACCCAACCCCCGAGATCGATCTTCCAGCAACTAACCACCCCTCGAGGAACTCACTAAAACCCTCTCGTTTCTAGTAAATCTGTTGACACTCCCAACATTTCCGAATTCCACCCTCACCCCGCGCGTCCCTGCACCCATTCTGGATTTTTCAACTAAAATTCTCAATGGCTTCTCGAATGATCCACCATTGAAATTCGAAATTCGATACACCTAACCTCAAGCGCACCCCAGGATGGGCACTCTTCAATCCCGAAGCTGTTAGTCAGCAGTTGCTGGATTATCACGTGGGCGAGGTGTTGCGCTGTAGAATTCGAGCAGTGTACCCTTGGGCGTCTTAAGGAGAATTTCCATGTCGAAGCGGCGAATCGATTAGACGCCGGTCAACTCCGACCCGTCGAACCGCAGACTCGAGTCTCGAGTCTCGAGACTCGAGACTCGAGCGTATAATTATCAGAGGCACGCGAGCCCACGGACCCACCGAGAGCCCTCGGTGCCCCTCTCTTCCTCTCTTTCTCTCTTCCTCAGTTCCACCGTTTCTCATTTCATCCATTCCTCAATTCCCTATGTCCTTCTTCTCACCTTTCCTTTCACTCCTTTCTCCCGTTCATCTTTCGTCCTTCTCTACCTTCTCTCCTTATACAAACCTTACCAGAGCGACTTTAATATTATAGGAAGCCACTTGGAGTTGTTTCAGCAGACACTGGAGACTAGAGACTAGACACTAGAGGCTACAGACCAGAGACTTAAGACTCGGAAAGTCGGAAAGTCGGAGAGTCGGAGACTCGAGGACTCGGCGACTAGGCAGCGCCGGAGCGCTGTGCCCCATTACCATACCATTTTCATGTTAGCGCCTCCGGGCCCCCAACGCTGCACGACTGCTCGATCCAGTATTATGGCTTCACGTGTTCCACACCTATAGATCTCCTATGAAAATGTACTGTCTTTACGGTTGGCCCCTCTATAATACACAGCACACAGGATTAAATTTAGAAGATCCGTCTCTGTGTACACATACCGGTTGATGGACAAGTACAGGCTTAATAAAACCCATTTCTTTCTTATGTGATTATCCAAGAATCAACCGTGGATGCATTTACATTGTACGTTACAATTTATTCCTGTTTTGACTCGGGATTCTTTTTGAGGCTGCGTTCTAAGCGCAGACGTCGAGGTAGACGTTTGGGCGTCAGACTGGTTATTGAAATAAGGTGCTATGGGATACTGATCGTAGAAGTCACAGAAAAGCTTTAGCGGGTGTTACGGCGATGTTTAGAACCCATAACAAGTCGGGTTTACACCGTGTGCGTAAATCGACGAGCCGGTACATAAGGAGGCCATTACCTGCCTATTATTTACTCCCGTATAACTCGTGAACTGGACGGACGCGGATCAAGATGGCAATGAGACAGGACATGGGTTCATTCTTATGGTGCCGATAATAATATCCTCGCTAGTATCAATGATGGCTGCCTCAGTCTTTCTGACTCTCATAAAAGTTTAACAAACACCAGGGGCGACGGTCAACAATTTTATGAGGTCCAGAATGCTTTGCCATTAAGAAGTTCTCGTAGTCGGCCGGAAAATATTTGCCTTCCTTGCGCCTCTGGTCCTTGTACGGTTTTCATGAAGTATATCATCGAGTAACTAGCGTGAGTCAACGATCGAATCCAGCCTCGCCCACATTGAGCGTATGATAATGGTGTCACGAGGAAAAAAAATTAGTCGCGACTTAGAAAGCCACCAAGATGACGTCGTAAAGACCTCAAGCGCTCTCCGGCGACAAGAATCGCCTCGGTGCCACGTAAATCGCCAAGCAAGGTCGTCCACGTGGGCGACAATGGATTTCTTGGCTTTTTAGAATCACCTGAGGTCCACTCTTCTTCTTCTAGCTTCAAATTTTCATTTTTCGAAGAAGGAAAAAGAAAATAAAGAAATCCTTTGCTCCCTCAGGATTTTCTGTGTGACTACGACTCGTGCTTGCCTCGTGGCGGAGTGAAAATATTTTATTGAGAGAAGTACCGCCACGAGGAATACCGACCCTTTAGCGTAGAAAAAATGTAAATTTCGAAAGTGACGATGGAATTTGAATAAGAATGAAATTTGGTCGCGTGCACGTTAATCTTAAAGTCCATTGCTGCGGATGGGACGCTTGCGCACGCGCAGATAAAGGAAGCGCACCTAAAAGTATTCAAATCAGCGGACGGATATTAGAATTAGAATCAAAATCGGGCGCGTGGCTGCATCCGAAATGCCAATGAAATGATCCTGGCCTGATGCGGTGAGGAAAAATTATTCAAATTTTCCAGCCGATTTTACGCGCGCCCTGTTGCAACTGCTCGTGGACCGGAAGAGGCTGCTTTTGTTGGGTCTCGTCGTTACAACGCCTTATTTAACTTTTTTCGAGCTTTTTGCAATTTTAACACATCGCTTTCCAATACTCCCATGCATTCCTAACATTTTTTCGTCATCACCACTTCACCGAATCCGCCTGAGTTAAATGGGCAGATGCAAAAAAATGCAACCGAGTGCATGCAGGCATCCGACTCGAGTCGAATTCAAATTCAAATTTTCGGCCGATTTAAATATTTATCCGTATAGGCACGGGCCTAGCACGCGGCCATATGCATATCTACTTTGCATAGGTCTTTTTTTTTCGGGGAGAAAATTTTGCATGAGGCCCCCCTTCACCTATTGGCTTGATACACTTGTTACCCCTAGCAATATTACTCGTATATACCTACATATATTCACTGTGTCTATTCCTGTATCTAAAACTAAAAAAATGCTCGAAGCGATTAGAATCTTATCTTCTCGACGTCAACGCGAGTCTAACAGAATGCGAGCATGATGAGAAAATTATTTGAAAATTGGACGGTTAAACGAGGTCAGAGAGAAACGGTTGGAGTCGTTCGTTTTCCCTTGCAAAGGTTAAAAGGTTAGAAGGTTAGAAGGGTGATCAGGTATCTTTTATGGGAATCACTTTTCCGAACAGTAGACCCCATTTCTTGCGCGCGTTACACTCATTCTACTCGGCGTACTTTATCCTTACTCTCTCATCTCTCATCTCTCATCTCATCCACGCTCCCAATGCTCTCTTCCTCGCTCGTCCGTTTCTCCTCTCCTCCCAGTATCCTCGAAATACGCACGCTTCTCTCAAATTCCCACAGCCTTGCCGCTCTCCTTAATTCCCTGCATTGTATCCCGATTCTCGAACGGGGATCCCAGACTCCCAGATACGGGCCTGTTCGCGTGTTTCTAGCAAAGTGTCACTCCCGTCTCCCGTCTCCGTCCGAGGACAATGTGCTCCAGGAATAGGGGTGCCGGATCAGAGCCCGAAGAAAGGAATGGTAAAGGACAAAGGGGTTTCTCTGAGGGCAAGATCAACCCCCGAGAGACAATAATAGAAACAGTGCGGACCCCAAGCCGACCCAAATACCTAAATACATGATACAACCCCTTCGTTGATACAATTAAAATACGTTGCGGTGGTTAGGGTCGGGATCCTTTTAACGCGGCCTTCGATTTATGTCTCCTGGAGACGCCGGGACTCGAGGGACTTTTTGGGGTCTTCCGAAATATATCCGGTGCAGCAACCCTTTAGATTCTGCACTCTTGCGATTCATTCGTGATTGGTCGATCGTCCAGAGCCAACGTATATTTCGATTGCCTTTTCTTTCTCCAAATGGACTTTCCTTTTTTAAGACCATTTCCTGGCCTCGTGACGCAGACCTACCGCTATACATCCAGTATGGATATTCAGTAACGACTTGGAAAAATTCGTTGAGGGGCCCAGCAAGATTTACAACGGACTGTAACACGAGCGACACTTTATTTCATTCGATCGGAAATTGAGAATAGCCTTTTCATCGATTCCATTCAACTTTGAGCTGCATCAGAGAGGAGGACAAATCTATGCTAATTAAATTGCATAACCGATCGCACTGGGAACGAACATTTTTCAGTTACTCGAAAGCAGGAGTACAGCTACCACCAGAGATTTTCTTGATAACCAACAAATGTAAATTCACGTGCGGCCATCGCCAATGAAAATTCCTTGTCATTCCTATAATTCTGGAGCTTTTCAACTTTTCTTATTCCTTCGGAAGCATCTTCGGCACATTGATCTCTCTGCACTCCGCTCTAAGATCCATGCTTCGCAATCCATACTTATTCATTCGCATTCCAGAGAATCGAGAGACTGGCCGAGTATTCGGTATGCATATCGGAGAAGCATCGCGATGGCCAGTTGAGTGATGGTCCCGAGATACGCACTGATGGTTTTCCCATGCTAAAGTCCACCGTGGCCATTGTCAATTCAAATTTGAACCCACGCACACGTACACGCCAACGGTCACACGGCACAGGTCACACTCACCACGACAGCGAACCTTCCCTTAATGACTCAGCATCTTCCAGAGATTCCTTGGCGACTTGCTGTTCTCCTTCCTCCCCTTTTTCTCCCGGTGCTACTACTCTTCTTTCCTCATTCCTTTTCACCAAAATTAATGAACCGTGCGGAGTTCACCGACTGCGTGGGGTCAGTAGCGCTCGAACTGTTAACCAATCCTGATATGATCCCGAATGACGCTGTAAAAAAAAAACAAAATAGAAGAAAATTATTTTTTACCCAAAATATACGCAGCGACTGAATTTCAAAAGTGGCAGCGCGTCGCTAATTCCCGTTTCAATTGTCAGATCCGGCTTTTTGCTGGCTAGCGCAACGATTTTTCTAGGTGTAGCTTCCTGTGACGTCACAATTAGCGTAATTACAATTACAACAAAGCGCTAAGAGAGAGGCCGAGCGCGTGACCAGGGGGAGAAGTGGAAGGACGAGCGGTGGTTGATAGTAGTCGCGCATTAGCGGGTATATATTGTGTAGTGGCTACACATACAGGGCTATCGAGCATAAACGCGACAGTCGAGTTTGACAGCTGTCAAAAAAATGGACAGTTTAGTGTTGATAACTCAAACCATTTTAAATTTCTAGCTGTTCATGGGTTGCACCCATAGCTCAACCTGTTCGAGAGAGAGAGAATCTTTCGCGACTGGGCCACTGACGTGTCTATCTCTCTCTCTCTCTTACGCGTGTAAGAGGCTATAGGTGTGTCTCTCTCGCACTCACAGTCAGTATCGGAAATCACGAAATTCTAAAGACAATCCCCTTCTCTGATAATCTTCAACTATTATGTCGCTCCTGAGGGTCACGCACTGCGACGTCCTGGTCCAATGAATTAATTAACGTAGAAGAAAAGTTGTTTCACTGTTTAATGTTAATCAAATTATCCAATGTTATTTGACCGAGACGATCGCATGACAGCTGTCAAAACTGACCGGTGCGTTTGTGCTGAACGAGCCTGTACATTGGGCGGACGAGCTGACAAGCGAGATAATTAGACGGGACCGAGACAGGACGTGCGCATTAATTAATTAGCCCAATCTAAGTCCACTTCGCTTATTGTACGTACGCAACCGACCAAACCCTCGCGACCTCGAAACTTCAAATCCTATACTGGTCAGTCACGTTGACCCTGGTTGGCCCAAAATTTCTCCAACGCGCGAAAGACTACTGGCTCCTGTTTTCTTTAATTTTCCAAGAGGGTATAATTTTTGGAAATTTGATCAAAAGCTGCTGCCGGTTATAGGAGAAAGTCCTTCGGCACAGAGCGCGGATAAGTCAATGCGGGAAGGGGATGGGAGACTCCCTTAACCAAGGAAACGGATTTAACGGGCCCTCCTCGTCAGCTGGCATTCGTTCGACTTGAAAATAATTAATTTATGCTAACGAACAAGAAGTAACGGCCGCCCTCTTGAATTCGCACCATTGAGCGGCCAAGTGTCCGTGCATCGCCAATGGCCGCCTATACTTTATCCCGCTTGGCGGGAACCGGGCATAAAGAGCGAATGATGGAAGAAGAGAATGGGGGAGAGAGAGAGAGAAGTCATCCTGGGGAACTTTTGTGGGTACCTGTACGCGCTCCGTAACAATGCAGTCACGATGCAGGCAACGCGCGGTGGTTATGGCAACAGTTTCGAATATTTTAAGAGGTTTCCAGGACGATGCGCGTCCGGTATTCAACGAGAACATTTCTTTCCTTTAATTTCCTTTCTTGGGAAAATTAAGGAGGATTCGGGAGCACCGGCCTGAACTTAATTCACGGACAATACCGCTTTTACCTTTTTTTTTCTGTTTTTTTTTTTCCTTTTTCAACTTCTCCTTACTTCAAATGGGCTGCTCGATGCACCGTGTATATTTTTGGGCCCGATATTCTCCGAAGAATTGTACCGACTTGTATCTGTCTCTCTATTAACTTCTACAGTATTGAATATTGTCCCGAATTCTTAGCAAATGATTCGCAGATTATAAAAGATACGGTTTACCTTTCCCTGCGAGTCCCTCGATTCGAGGACTCGGACGCAAAATAGGTGGGATGTTTGTTACTGCCAACAAAAAAATGGAAATCGACTTGGTTTAAAGTTTCTCATTGTTATAATATTCAGACTCGTTCCACGGACTCGTACTCGTTCCATTTATTTCATTTATTCCATTTACGTCATTTGTTCCATTTCACAATAATAATGACGACGACGACAACAGTATCGGATCACCGACACGTTCGTTCATTCACGTCGCCACGTTCCTGACCTTTGATTTCCGCCAAGTGTAACACGCTACTCTCTCTCTCTCTCTCTCTCTCTCTCTCTCTCTCTCTCTCTCTCTCTCTCGCTCTGTTTGCTCAGATCTACACAATCGTCCAAAGCCGGAAACTCATTTTCATTAAGACCAGTAACATCCCACGCGTACAGCTCAGAATGTTTAATCGTTATTAAAAGTGTTTGCGGTGGGTTTTTAGGTGAAAATTAAAATAGTTATCACCTTATAAAACCTGTCGAGTGAAACGACGTATATATCTTCGAATGTCATATGCCAGACACATATATCCGTGAGTATGTCCTAAGATCCAGGAGTATAAGGCCCCGCCGTGACAACCCTCTCTATTACCCTACCATCCGCACTTTAAAGAACCCTTAAAACCCGATCCTATTTTCCATATAGGGCGCAGTCTTGGGTATACGACTTTATTTATTATTTCTTGACTTTATTTATTATGCCTCCCCTACCACAGCAGGTACACGAAAGGGCCTCGCGGAACCACGTGCCAGAAGAGCAGCAGCAGCAGCACTCTAAGGAAATGGAATTTATACGAGTGTTCGGCCTGACCACCGTCAATCGCGATGCACTTGGAGGCGTTTTCAAAGTGTTTTTTCGAAAAACGAATTGATCTATGCAAGCGTTGAGAATTCCGAAGGAGTCACCCAGTGAATAAGTTACGTGCCAGAAGAATTGATATTCTCCCGGGTTGGGCCGGGAATTCATGGCAATCCTATAGGATGAGCTCGAGTCAATCGATATAGGAACTGTAGTCAGTCAGCAAGGAGACGAGAGTATTTTCGATAAGGATCAAGGAGCAGGCTTCGACTTTGAGTGTAATTAATTACCCCGAGTCCCGGGACGGATGGTAGTGAGGGAGGTGAAGGGTAATCAACCCCCTGCCGAACGAGCGTAGCGCAGGCATCAGTCATAATTCCAAGAAAATTTCAGGCATCCACCAATTTTATCTCGTGTATATTTAATTTATCGGTTTACAGCATCTCGAAGATGCGCTTTCTGTATTTTTAGCTGTGTACATAATTATCGAGGCGTCGATATTCTCAGACAGCCGTGTCGTTATCTTATCAATACACTCGTGTAGTCTGCTTTCTATCGGGCGAGACAAAACGCTTTAAAATAATAATGTATTTTTTTGGTCCCAGTATCTTCTCAGTCGTACAGGCGCGATACGTCCGACCGAGCAACCGGTGATATTATAAAGCGTTTTGGAATCCGTAGCAGGAGGCTGGGCTGGTGAACCCCCTGCAGATAGGAGGGCTTACACGGCACACTATATCCGTCATAATTCTCGGAAAACCTGCTCGGCCCGTTTTATTTGTGGCCGTTAATGTATGGAAATGCATTCCGGCCCTGGTCGAGCGGTGTCACTGGGGTCACTCGGCTCTACGATTCTAGCCGTGCTTTAGACCAGTGAAACTGTTTTGCTTCACGCACGAGATCATCTCGTCTCGAGTCGGAGCGCGAGATGATTCTCGCTTCTCCTTTGACATTTTTACTTGAAGCACGTTGCTCTCTTTATGCCTCCTCTTTATTCCGCCTTACTCCTTATTTCGCTATTCCTTAAATTACTTTTTCAATTTATCTCCCTCTACTCTTTCCTCTCGTCATCTGGTCCAGCTTGGATGCTGCGAACCTTATACTCGTATACCTACCTCATACCTGCCGCAGTTCATTTGGGTATTTAGACAGGGTGCGTCTTCCCTGTGCGAACGATCCGCACGGATTAGATCGGATGCTGCGTGGACCACTCGACGAGTTTTTTATGAATTTTTTTTTTTTTTTCGAGTATCCGAGAAACGCAGAGCGTATTTCAGTGGAGTCTTAGTGATGATATAATTTTGAAGGAAGGTAAGGAACAAGAAATGTAGAGGTAAGGAAGTGAAGATGGAAGGCAAAAGGTCCTCCTCGAAATCGGTTAACGTGGTCTGGGGTGGCTGGGCGCCGATAAAAATGACGCACCTTGTTTACACACCTGGGTGCCATAACCCGTAACGTGCGGCTCGTTTCACGTGCGTCGGTGCGTGAGAGAATGTAAGTTGGTGTTAGGTATACTCATACGAAAATATATGCATGTATCTCCTAGCCGTATATATGCATGGCCTAATATATCCATGTGTGCCTTTATACGAGTGACTGTACCCATGTGCCTGTATAACCGAGGAAGGTGCCCAGGACATATATACTCTATACAGTTTCTCTACCTGGAGATGAGACGAGATGATCCATAGAGAAACCCGGTGGACCAACATTTTAGTGAAAATATAAAACT
Source organism: Cephus cinctus (assembly GCF_000341935.2). Classification (NCBI taxonomy): domain Eukaryota; kingdom Metazoa; phylum Arthropoda; class Insecta; order Hymenoptera; family Cephidae; genus Cephus; species Cephus cinctus. The sequence goes on along the minus strand of NW_014332911.1, from coordinate 499,490 downwards.
ACGAGATGGGTTCTTTACAGCCGAGTTGGTAGCACTGACAAGACAGCCGACATCCCCGCCCTTTGAGAAGCAGATTTGTAACAGTACCTACCAAACCAGAAACGAGAAATCTTCCTCTCTCTCGCTCTTTCTCTCTCTCTTCTTTTCTTTTCGCTCTTCCTCTCCGGCTCCTCTCCTCTCTGTTTAGGCAACTCTGCGCATTCTCAGCCACTATCGTATACTCATCCCGTGCCTATATTGCAGATACTATAGATTCTCTCTCTAGGTCAGTTCTCCTTCGAACAATTCCCGAAGAAGGTCAAGACGAACGTCCAGCCCTAAGCTACCTCCTAGGAAATCTATACTTCCGGTGTAGTCTAAGGACTTCCGCGTCGATTCCCCTACGGAAACTATCTTTAGATATCAGACAGCATCTATATGGTTCTTATAGGAGCGTATACATGTTCCGAGGCGTACACGGTCTAATCACTGCGAGGATGTTAGCTAATCTGGATCAATTAGAGCTAACTGGTATATTAAGACGAGTAACGCGCGCGTCTAGGGAATTAAATATTATAGTATGTCAGAGTGCCCATCCGGTTTCCCACACTGAGTGAGAAGGAAGTGCGTCGAGCATGGGTATACAGGGTGGGTAAAGTGGATGCCACGGGGAATTTTGACTTTGAGTGTGTATACGTGTGGCTGTCAATAAAGTAACTAGGCGACCGGGTCTAGGGGATTATCATCTTATGTAATCAGTGTATTTATTGAGTCTGGCGGCATCGTCTCTTATTAAATAAGAGATAACTTCGTTCCTTACCTTCGTACCTTATACATATACTTGAAAACCTTCATTTTTATCGTGGGACATGGTTTCATTGGTGCCCACCTTGAACTAGCCCTAGATCAAGAGCCCTGAAAACTTATCGAGTGTTTATACTTCTTCCCAAGAGTGATAACGATTATCTCCAAGAGGTGAAGAATCTTTAGGAGATAACTGATCGAGTCCCGAAATTCTCCGAAGGTGCTATATATATTCTTTAAAAACGATACGGTTACTGTACCTCCCGTAATATTTCTTTGCAGAGGATAAACGCAAGCAAACCAAAAAGGCGCGTATACTTGAAACAAATAACTGAACTATCGTTATCTACTGCGTGACAGATAAGTCTACGTGTAGTCGAAATTTCATGAAAAACTGAAGAGAAGGCAAAACTGCCTGACAGCACAAAGTGCGAAGAGAGGGCCGCGTGCGAAAGTCGTAAGGAAGGCAGAAAGAATAAAAGATATAGTAAAAGAGTAAAGAGAGGCTCGGGCTGGTCCTAAAGAAAAAGCGGAGCATCCCCTAGTAAACCTAACCTAACTAGTTGACTCTGGCTTGCTCTGGGTTGCAGTGGTGGACAAGCGTTCCCCAAACACAGGGACAAGGCCAGCCCCAGCCCCCAACTCGGGCTACCCCAGGGCCAAGGGGTGGCAGGCAACAAGTGACCACCCTCGGAGACAGACACGGTGTGCGCGAGCCTCTTGTGGTCTTCGACCAGCCGGTCGTCTTGGACAATCGATATATCGAGCGCCCTGTAGGCCGCTGGGGGAGACTCGGCCGTCCAACCTAGGGTAGTTGGACCCTGCTGAAGGTGAGGAAAGGGACCAGAGGTAAAGGAAGGGTCGAACCTTGTGGTGTAGGTGCTTCGACTTTCAGCCAGTCAGGGTGTAGTCGGTGTGTTACTTGGCACTAGAGAGAGAGAGAGAAAGAGAGAGAGAGAGAGAGAGAGAGAGAGAGAGAGAGAGAGAGAGCGAGAGAGAGAGAGGAGAAGGGTGCTTCAGCCAAACGGGAGACGTAGTGCTGTTGCGGTAGGTTAGGGACAACCATCCATCCGTATATCTGTCCCTACTGGACTTTGCCGAAAAATTCTTTTCCACGGGGATACCTCAGCCTTTTCGTCCAGGAAGACTTCTCCGATGAAATTGGAACAATTTTTCGACTTTTCGAATTTTTCTTTCAGTCTGCGTTATCACTGGGACGATTAAATGACATCGGATAGGGTGTGAGATCAGAACATTGAGGATAGCGATAACGTTCGACTAGGTCGTACCACCTACCCGCCTACCTCTGGAACTGATTATTGATTGGGATTCATTAGACCTAGAAATACGTGATTGACAAGGGAGGAAAGAAAAAGAATAAACGGCGCGTCTCGACGTGGCAATGTTTTAGCGTATTGATCCGTTGGGCTTTAGTTGAGTCGGGGTGAGAGTTGAGAGTTGGCTAGCAAGGGGGCAAGGAAGGGTAAAAACTGGACGGCGGCACTTACTCCCTCATAATCACCCTCAGAGCTCAGCCTTCCCTCCTTCCCGCCTTCCTCCCTGCGGAACCACCTTGCCTGCCTGCACTACTCCGTGTACCTATACCCTTACACGGGGATGCACTTTTCCACACCGGACACACGTACATCGGTACGTAGCCAATATCCATTTATTAATTTACTATACTATATAGAAATGTCCTTAGCTTAGTATTTCTCAGACGCATCCTCCGGTTGGACCTGCTTATCTCCTAGCATCTGCTTAATCATTCTGGGGCCATCCCAATCCTCCGTCCTGACCCCTATCGGTCAAATTCGTCAACTCTTAATCTCTGGTCCAGAGTCAACTAAAACAACAAGGATTCGTAGATCTGAAAATCCGCGGAGACCGCAGCGTAGCCAAGAGGTCCGAATTCTTGTGTTTACTTGCGGCACGGCAGTGTCAAACGCGCTTTGGTGCACAGTGACAGGTAAAGTGGAGTGTCCTCAGGGGTCGGGGGGAGGGGGAGAGGGGGGTCGTAAGGGAGTTACAGGAAGTCAGGGGGTTAAAGTGGGTAACTCGAAGAGCCGGGACTGTGTTGGTGCAGCTAACAGCAAAAGGCGGAATCGATAGAGCCCTGGCTAAAAGTGATACGGCCCTGGCGAAGCCGCCACCCTCCTCTTTATATATGCACGCCCTGTAAATAATTGTAGCTCATTCGCTCAAATTATCCCAGAGCTTCCGCGTCAGCCAAAGTAAAATATAATGACACGCTGAACTCGTCCAGGATGCTAAGGGAGCGAAATGCTAGCGAAGGCATCGGCACCAGGTGCGTGCACTTAGAGAGACTGGAGACGGCTGGGGATGTGGGTGCGCGTGGGTGCGGATGCCACGATGAGGGAAAAAGTAAGTAAACGCGGTTGCGTATCCCACATACGAGACATGCACCCCTACGTCCACATCCAGGTCGGCGTAAATAGATTCGCGGCTGAAACCACCCCCTACCACGTCCCGTCGAGCATTCTCCATCGGGCCGTCCTTACTGCCACCTCACCACCCCCCAAGCGCACCCTGGTCCGTTCACCCTTAACCTACCACTCAGCCACTCTTATAACTGATTGTCGAGTTGTCACGAAAATTACAGAGAACGCGAGCAATTTTCACCAATTTTCAGGAACCCCGCTTACACTCATTTTTATTCTATTTGTGTATCCATTTTCCTTACTTTCTTCCTTACACCACTCTCTTACGTTTCCTTTTAATATTTCCCGAAGACCTAATTCGCCTACTTGCCCGCCCACTTTTAAATCTTTGATTAGCTTCATTTCCTCTGAAAAGTCCACGTTACTTATCCTGTATGCTCCCTTGTCATATTTTTTTGTGAATATGACTAATGCGTATCGCCCCCACTACCGCGAGTTCTAAAGTACCTGAAGAATATTATTGGGAGTTCTGGGGCTTTTAAAACATTGATGACAATCGGGATAATTTAGTTTGAAAATTTATTGTTTCGTTCTCCCATGTCTCTCATTTCATTCTTTTTATTTCCACGTTTCACTCTTTTCCTTCCCTTCCATAATATTTCATCTCTTTCTTTCCTCAGCGCTTCTTTAACCGCACGCGTATCTACCGTTCTTCCTCGGTTTCTAAATATTTTATCAAATGTTACCTTTGGTCTGTTTCCGTCGTTTGAAGATCCCACTCGTCCATCCGCATTCGATAAAACTGTCGGTCGCTCGATTCCACGTGCCGTTGTCCTTTTTACCATTAAGGATTTCGCATGAAATTGTCAGTGTAGAAATTCCCGTTCAAAATATTGCCTATCGAATCCCCACGTATGTATGTACATGCGAATACGGATGTAAAGTCAGTATCAGGTTATAGTAGTTGCCGCCAGTCGGAATTACGTTGAAATGCGCAAGTATCGAATGGGAGTAATAGGAGCCGCGAGTGAACGGAGCCTAACGGATTACCGGGGCATTGTTTCACTGGCCGGAAGTCGCTCTTCCATCGCGAGGCATTTCCGCTCGGCCTATGCACGCTCAGCCACGATACGGTATACATAGAGCAGAGCCAAGAGCAGAAGAAATGCGCTGTAATTTATTTTGAAAAAAAAAAAGAAAATATCACAATAAACCGGGAATAAAAATTATGCTAACCCAATTAGTTATGCAATTATATTCTCCTGTAAAACAAAGTAAATTTTACACCAACACCATAATCCGTTAAGACAAGTTAGATAAAATTGAAGACGTTCCTGACAATGAAAATATATACTCACTACTTTCCTTATTATCATTAAGCTATTAATGATGCAAGAAATAATTTTCTCCAAGAAAAGTCGGACTTGGACAAATGAAGAATTACCAGAGCGAATGATTTGACAACCCCTCTAAATGACTCGGACTTGACCCCATTTTCGTTCTCGGAATGATCAATTAATCCCTCTTAATTAATTACACTGGAAAAAAAGGGCCAAAAACATTGTAAGGATCGTTTCGTCCTCCTTCATCCCTTCCAGGAACCTCCCCCGTCGTTCACCCGCTACTCTGGATACTCCATAGCGAACCGCGCATCCCACCCCTCCTCTAACAAGACACATTATAAGTTTTTCCCGGGGGTTAATTTCGCCGGCGATAGCACCACCCCTCCTCTTCCTTAGAATCTCCACCCCCTCCCAACCCACCCGGCTTGTTCTCTCTCTCTCTCTCTCTCTCTCTCTCTCTCTCTCTCTCCCTCTCTCTCTCTCCAGCCTCCACCCTTATCCCTCTGATGGTCCAGCACGAACTAAGAGCAGCTAAGAGTTGGTAGGAGCATCTCTATGGTTAATTAAACGCATAGATCACCTCCCCCTGGACCACCTCACTCGATCCTAGTAAGGGTAACGCTTACCCAGGAGCCCATCCACCGTATCCTACCGCCAGCATCTTATATCCGGTACACCCTTTGCCAGCAAGACCAAATGCGCACACTTCTTTCGCAAGTTATAAATGTGCAACTTCCCACCCGCCCCCCTCCCACCCGGAAGTCCACCCTCGCGTAACAGGGCCGCACTTTGTACTGCCGTGGTCAAAAGGATATCTAATTAATGTGAATTTCGAGGGTAGCGATTAATCAGGGCGCACTCGTCGCGAGTATATCAAAAGTTCGCTCCTCGCGGAGGAGTGGTGAGATCGTGCAGAAGGTATAATAATGCAGGGAAAGCCTGCATACCGGTTTCTCGGCAAGGCGTGACCTCTACCACGCACTTAAACTACCGTCTACACTCATTACCGCTTACATACTCTTTCGTCGATTCCGGTTTGCCCCGTCGCCATATTAATTTCCCGTCGTTTACTCGGACATTTGTTCGTGACTCGTTTATTTTGCGAGCGACAGGGGCGGCCCTCTTGCTTATATCCTCCTTATTGCGTTACCGCCGCGGCGCTTAGCGTCTTTGGCTGCGATTCTTCTTTATCGTATGTGCATACGTATATAGGTATACCGTGAATAGGTGTACGTGGGTTAAGGGTATATAGATAGACGAGAAGGCTGCAGCTTAAGGGCACTTTCAACAAAGATATACCATAGGCGGAAAGACTTTTGAGGAAAGGGTATCTCTGCCGAGTAAAATGGCTACGGCCCTGAAAGAGAAACAGAGAGAGAGAGAGAGAGAGAGAGAGAGAGAGAGAGAGGAGAGCTGCTAGCAGAGCAGAGGATATTCTTATGAATCGATGAAAGAACCGCGAGCATGCGCGCCAGAATCTTAATAACTCATGCGATACCACCCTCTCCTGGCCTGCCACCCTCATCACCCTCATCACCCTCATCTACCCTTACCACCTCAGCAGCAGCCACTACACTTTAGCCACGCTTGCTACTTCAGCCCTCGGACCTCAGGGGCTACCCTTCCGGTAGATACGTTCCTGAATCCTCACACTTCTCCCACGCATATGCATATCAGCCATCTTTGCTTTTCCTTTTTATTTCCAGTTCTCTTAATTTCCTCACGAGTTAATTGGCTTTCTTTTTAAACTCTGAACTTTTAATGACTCCAACGTTTCCTCCTCCTCCTCCTGCCCCCCACCTGCCGCCACCCACCTCAAGACTCGAAGTACTGCTTATTCTTAATTCACAGATATTCTCTTTTATCTGGTCCATAGTTTCTTCTTGTTCTTATTTATTTATTTTTTTTATTTTTCTTACCGTCCACGAACAAATTAGCTCTCTATCTGAAACAACTTCTCGGAATAGTCGTTACTCGCAAGCAAAGCGAAGACGCGTGAGAGGAGCAGAGAAAGAAGGAGGAGAATTAGGAGAAACGAGTAAAAGGTGCAACGTTTGAAGGAGTAAGAGAGAAAAAGGAAAAGTCAGGTGGCTGCGTATAGGGAAAAGGAGCAATTTGAAATTTCCTGTAAAACCAAAACGGAGCCACTCGCCGTCGCGTCCTTTTCCATCCGTGTGGAATCCAGGCGTCGCGCCGCTCGAAGACTCTTGAACGGGAGTGGGTATTTATACTCGAGTCTTCGCACCTTTTTGTCTCTGGAGCGCCTCGCGTTCCTCGGTATCTCCTTGATTACCTGGTCCTAATTAATTCCTCAGGCTTTATCTTCGCCTCTTCCAGCTCTTTTTCTTCGCTTTCTCTTGCTCGGGAGAGTAAGAGGTAGAACTTGACTGAACGAGGGGAAAGAAGAATAAGAAGGCAATACGAGGTGGAGAAGGAGGAGAAGAGCGCTACTAAAAGGATGAGAGGAACAGTTAAGTGTCGCTGTAGGTAGGTAGGTAGGTAGTCCAGGGCCGCAGTAACGCAACAAGAGAGAGAGAGAGAGAGAGAGAGAGAGAGAGAGAGAGACGAAGTAAACACGCGAAGAAATCCAGTTTCCACGAAAGTTCGAGGGAACGCGCGAAGCACGCCGTGAAAACCCGTCCTGGAATTCCTAGGCGGACCGGATGTGCCGCCATAAAGGTCTGCCTTATAAAATCAGAGTGTCCTACACCATCCCGACTCTCTTAGACTCTATGTACTCTCCTTTTCCTCCTCTTTTTTTTCTCTCTCTTATCCTAGACTATTCTCGTATACCTGTATGTAATATACTACTGGGCTGCCTACTACTACTTCTACTACTACAACTACTACTTCTCCTATTTTAACCACCATACTACGTAGAGCCCTGGAGTCTGCACACGTGCTAGCTCAGATATATGCCGGCCCACGTGTGCCTGCGCCATGGTATCTGTCCAGCGTGGACGCTGTACCGTGATACGTACACCGAACTGCCTCAGACTTTGTGCTTCGTATAATAATTTAGGGAATTCTATCGGATTACCTATTAGAATCATTAGCGGTATTGGATAAGTGTTACAAGGACATATATTGGATTACAGATGTTGTTGGCAAAGCGATAAAAGGACTGTCAGGAATTCAGTAATCTGATCACGCTCGTGCGAATCCACAAAGACAATTACTAGGTGGGATGGCTAAGGGTAAGAAGGGGGGAGGCGGGAGGGGCTCTTTAGAAAAGTCTGCTCAGTGTGTATATAGACGAGGAATCTATCGGCTGTATAAGGTCAGAGGTTGAGGTTAAGGGCAATACAATTGCGACGCCATAACTGTTCGACTCGAGGGTCGGTCAGTCGCCCTGATCGGAAATAGAATCGTTCAGGGCAAACATAGGACTGAGGGAGTTTTTCTGGATAGCCAAGAATTGGATATCAAGTTAAGATCAGGCACATTGTCAAGAGTCGTTAGGTCATTGGGTCACTGGGCGATTGAGCAATTAAGTAATTATGTAACTAGGTCACTCGTAAGAGTCATTTGAGATTTTTGTCAGATTTAAATGTAAGAGATACTTTAGCCAAATGAATGGCGGAAGGTCGCGCAAACGGAAGCAAGGGTTAAATCTCTGCTCACTTAACGAGCTCAAGGGTTGAACCCTTGCTTGCTTGGAGTTTCATCGGCGCGAGCCAAAGGGGGAAATCCCTTCGACAATATTTAAGGCATGTTTTAAGCCTAATTAAACGGCAGAGGGTTGCCGCTGCCATTTCTCTCTCAGGCTTGGCCTGCACCCTCCCACGCAAATTATCGCATTTAAACCCCATCCCTGATTCCCTCCTCCACAGAGCCGCTTTCCAGCCAGTGCTATGGTGTGCCATGATGTGGCATGGTGTGCCACGGTATGTACACCATCGTCATCCATGTCCTATACCACCGTAGCATCCGACCATCCAGATATCCACCCTCGCTCCTGCTCATAATGTACTTTTCATTAGCTCCAACCCCTTCGCGAGCAGATTCGGCCTGGAATATTCATCACTTCGCAACCCTTCCCTTTCGCCGCTCGACACCCACACCCTACGACTCTCTTAAACGGTACTCAACAGGTCTTAATTACCACCAGCAGCACCACCATCCAACAGCCCTCTGCCCCATCTACTTACCCGTTTAACCCTTTAACACCCTGTGGCTGCTCCGACCTTATCATTACCCCATTGACGATACTCTCCTTAACCATATATGTTGTAACGTAATTCTTTTCCTTAACTCGACACCGATAGCGAAACATCCGAGAACGAACTATCTTCGAGAACCAACCTACGTTACCTTCGGCCGTCCACCCGTCATTCAGACGAGGCGATAGCTTAACGGATCCTGTGGATCTTTGGGGTCGCGTAAAATCAGCAAACGCCACTGGATGCACGAACGGGAGCGGACGGTTACGGAAATGCACGGCCGCTCAGGCTGCTAGGTTTGAGGTAGAGAGGGTCGGAGTAAGAGTCCGGCAAATTGTGCGAGAGACAGAGAGCGACGAATCGAGACCGCATCAGAACGAATCTTAACTATCTATCGAGATCCCTTCACCAATTAATAAATTGGGAGACTCGCCGGAGCTGGTGCAGCTAATCCGTGGAGGCCGAGAACTGTATCCCAAGGACACTCTGGGGAGCACTGCACTAAGGCACAGCACTACACCTCCGGAACACTCACAGGAATTCATAGAATTGCCTGGATGTCGCGAGAACAACGCGAGAACTGTACGAATCGAGAACTTGCTATACCGTAGCGAAACACGGCAAGAAAAACTAACAACAGATAGCACGGGAGCGCGATGTCCCTCGTGACACCTCGGTCGGTGACCCGAGACAGACTGTTTTGACAAAATAGCCAAATCGGAGAACTAATCATTCTGATTGGTCGAGAGCCTTATAACCGATAACTCTTCCATCTCCCTCGAGTCGTCCCTTTAAACCAAACCGAGAGCGTTCCTTAGCCTGGATATCGCGAGAACAACGCGAGAACTGTACGAATCGAGAACTTGCTATACCGTAGCGAAACACGGCAAGAAAAACTAACAACAGATAGCACGGGAGCGCGATGTCCCTCGTGACACCTCGGTCGGTGACCCGAGACAGACTGTTTTGACAAAATAGCCAAATCCGAGAACTAATCATTCTGATTGGTCGAGAGCCTTATAACCGATAACTCTTCCATCTCCCTCGAGTCGTCCCTTTAAACCAAACCGAGAGCGTTCCTTAGCGAATCGGTGCGTAACTTTGGAGATCCTCCACGGCCGCTTCCGCAGGTCATCGGGCGACAGCTGGGCACCGCATCCTTAACTCGGGTCAGGGGGTTCCTCCTCTGCCCTTAACCATATCAAAACCTTATCTCTGCCCACTCTACAGCCCTTTGCCCATTTCCAGCGGGGCGCCGGTACCTCACCCGGGATTCTGCCGGTCCGTAGAAACGTCTCCGTCGGGTCCTCTTCTCTGCCGGGCAATTCGGTACCTTGAGACTATCTCCCCGCGGCAGATTCGAGTACCTCGACCTCAACTGAACAATAAAAAAATCTTACGAGAGCATTGGCCTAACTATACGAATCAACCCGAGAGCGTAGCTTCTGAGCAGAGTGGCGACCCGAACGGAACCAGAAATCGAGAACGTTATCTGTATCGGTAACCGGAGCCGCCTTGGGACCGTGATTCGAAAAATCACGTCACAATGTATATTCGTTCATTCGTCAGGAAGATGCTTCGCTCTTACTATTTGTATCTCGAGACACACGTACATTGAGAACAAATACTTGAACTTTTCATTGTGACTGTTCCACGTGAAAATTGGAGCAATCATTGAGGAGAATATTTCGATTTTATCAATAAACAATTTTTGTGGAAAATGACCTTTTGGGAATAAATGTGAATAGAAGTTCGACATTGAAGCAATGAAATTTTGGTAGAAAAGTGTGGAAGTCCTGGGCCCCAGGAATATTTAAACGTCCCTGATTCCCACCCTCCGTCCTGTCAAGCTGTGAAGCCAAGAATAACCCTTGCTTTGCATCTCACCTGTTGCTCTCCAGCCCTCGACACCCCCTCGACTCGGCTTCCCGGCTAATTAAAGAGTCAGACAGTGGCTGGTTCGCGGTATTTAATACTCAAACCCCAAAGCGGGATCTCGCTCTCTCTCTCTCTCTCTCTCTCTCTCTCTCTCTCTCTCTCTCTCTCTCGCTGTGTCTCGCTCTTCCCTGTTCCGGATAGCGACGGGACAGGGTGGGGAGGGAGTGTCCCGTAGACGGGAAAACGCTCTCATTCCTTTCCTCTCAGTTTCACAAGGCTCGGAATTAATTAGCGGCAGTTAACCAGGGGATGCTGGCGACTCATTTAGGGGATGTTTATTTTAATTTCACTCCATCCTACCAGCGAGTTCCCACCCTCTTGATGCTCTCACCTCGAGCGCTCATTCTCTCACTCTCTGACTTTTTATTACTTAATTAACTTCTTCTTTCTCTTTCGCTTTCTCAAACACCCACCCCCCCGGCCCTGTCTCTGCCCCTCGTTCCCAACCCTCTCAAAACTCCATCCTCAACCCTCTGGCTCTCTTCTTTTCAAGGACACCTAAAGTTCCCGGGCAACCAGCTCCTTTCATTTCCCAAGGGATTCCTCATTCGCGTGGCATTATTTTCTCCTTATTTTTTCCAACGGCCCACGCCCTTTCCTCGCTAATTATTATACTGCGAAATGATCACTCGGTGCTATTCGGCCTACCCCTTGTTATTAACTCGCACGATACTCGCGCACCCTCCGCACCCTTCCCCTCCCCGAAGGACAGGCCGGCTTCATTGGCAAAGGTCTAGCGAATAAATTCCCGCGAACCACCTCAGGGCATTTTTGCATTTGTTGCACGTACCTGTCTTAGCACCTGTCTGCACATCCTTCGAGAGGTACGAGGATATATTAAGGACTAGGATGGGATAGGACAGTCTTAGGAGAATAATTGACAGGAATTGCCCCGCTGGCTATGGCGTGTATCTTGAGAATTAAGCTCCTTGACGGTTCCTGAGAATTGAAGGTGTTTGCCGATTCTCATAAGAGAGAAAGAAAGTTATTTCATTAAGAGAGAGAGAGAGAGAGAGAGAGAGAGAGAGAGAGAGAGAGAATTCACTTCCGCCACTAGAGGGAGGATTCCTAATTAATTTTTGGTCGTTAACCACGAAGAATGGGAAGGTGCTTCCTTCTTTTTATGGGTTGTATACGACAGGACGTTAGGTGCGCGGCGAATCCTTTTGAAATTAAGAAAAGCCAAGGAAGCTTAGGGGTGGAAATTTCATGGCAGCGTCTCGCGGCGATCCTCGTAGTCAGTTGTGCCCTTAATTAGACGTTGCGTAATTATCTGGCGCTTTCGTATTAGCCTAAGAATAGCCCGCGGTGCTCGCTGGAAACAAAGTAACTCCATTATGCGAGAAAACTTTTTCGCCATTTATCTCAATCCAATGCGAGCGTTGATACCAAGACGTAATTGCGCAGAATGTGTATAAGAAGAGGAAGGAAAAAAAAAATACGGGCTGCCCCGAACGCATAAAGAAGAAAAGGGGCAAAATAACTTCGGGGATGAAAATCCGAGCGGTAATGTTTACCAGCAATTAACCGCGTTTATAAATTAAAGCATGAAAGGGTCCAGGATCATCTCAATTCTTAAGACGACGACTTCCATCACCTTATTTCATCGTTCCAGCCTCCACCCTCCGAGACACACAGGGGACTTTGCGAAGGGGAGAATAAAAAGAAAAGAAACGAGAGCAAAGGGGAAAGGGGGGGGTGCGGTGGGAGTGGGGGGGGAGAAGAAAAGGAGGCGCCGAGTCCTTTGTCTACCTTTTTACAATTCTTTTCCTCTGCCGGTAATTATCCGGCGTGCTTAATCTTTGCGTTTCCAAGGGATGATTCTTTACCTCGCGAATATCTTGGCGAAATAATATTTTATACTCGACAAAGGGCGTCCCGATTATTATCGCCAGGATATACGAGCTGCTGCCGCTACCCAGATATTATTTTTCCTCCAGGAAAAAAAAAAAATAAATAAAAAAGAGCATCCCTTAATTTCCAATAAGGAAGAATGAAATTCCACAAACTTACTTCGTGCCTCCTACGGGACTAACGTTCTTCTTTCCTATTCTTACGTAAACGCGTATAGCCGATACCAGCTAAGATCATCTCCGAGAGCAATTAATCTTCGTTAAGTGTTAGTATTTTTGAATGGAAGTCCCTTCCGCGTATCGTACAGCTATAAAGTACATATATAGGTACATGTATCATGGCCACTGGGTATAATAGTATAATAGTATAATAGTAGTAGGCAGTAGCGAAGGAAGAGAGCGTAAGCAAACAGCAGAACCGAGATCCCTTTCCCTAAGGGCCCTTTGGCTCTCGGCGCGGGCGGCTTCCCCCTCTACACACAGGCCGCTCCGGGGCCCTGATTAAATCTGAGTAATTAAGGGAGTTAACCTCGACTTAACTTGACTTAACGCAGTCACGCCCGCTTGGCCACCCCTTCTGTTTACAACATTTACGGGCCACTTTACATTGTTCCTTTGAAGGAGCCCGAGAAGCACTCTCTCAATTCCAACACCTAGTTCGCCGATTAACCGATAAACTGAGAACGATAGCGCGTCCCCCGAAGACTCGCGCTACGACGGGATTTCGTTAAACGCTAGAATCGCTTCCTGCCGTAGGACTCGGCGTACGCGTCGTGCTTTAAATTCGCCAAGAGAGCAAAGGCAAAGCGAACAACACGTAAGGGAAATTACGAAATGCATGGATTCCAGTTGCATCGGTGCGTGCGAGCCGAGTGAGGTGCCTCTCGCCTAATTAGCCGGGCGAGTATTTCTGTCGCGTGACGTCACGTGAGCTCGTTTGCCTGGCCTCGGGCCAGCTTTTCCACCGAACTATAAACCATATTCACGCCCACGCAACACAATTAGCCGGCCACCGAGGGAATTATAATATCCGTAGGAGAGCGAACCTTACGGATTCGTACCGAGAGATTCCTGAATAATCCGCCTACGTTTATCCTTAGAAATCTGCAGCTCCCTTCGAACGAGCGCGGTTAGTCCCGTGGTGCACGGTGTACCGTACGCGTGTAGAACCATTTCAATGAAGAAACCTGGACTGCGCCATCAAAATAATTACCTTCCTTCCGTATCCTAGGATACCGTCTAATTAGTTGAATTCTATCGGCTGGCAATCTAGTATAGCGCGAGTTACGTGAGGTTTCCCTATCACGTCAATTCCCTAGATTAAACCGCTCTGTAGTGTATAGCGCAGTTAGAAATTTGGACAGTAGGATCCATGCTGATAGTTTCCCGGTGCAGACTGCAGCGAAGGAAAAGAAAAAGTCCTCGAGGAAAAATCCTTGAAAGAAAAGAAGCCCTAAGACTTCGTAGAATAGAATATGCAAAATGGCCGGGGCGCAAGTAAGTATTGATTCGGATTCAGTTAGTTAGCTATGTTCGAGGAGCGCCTAAGCCTCCCAGATTCCGACCCGCCATGGAGCACATTTCCATCTTCCCGCTCCTTCTCCTAGTTTCTGCATCTTTACGGGTACAGCAGGAGCGCGACGTATGCGGATGGATGGACGGACAGAGAATAAGGGTGGGTAGCTCCGAGGAGCTCCTAGGGGTAGGTAGAGATGGTGGTAGAATCTAAAAGCGTGTACCGTGCAAACTCCTGCAGTCGTAGGTGTAGGAGGTGACAGCCTTCTCCTTCAATCTCTTTGTGTCGCGCCTCTCTTTATGTTCCCATGACAACGGCATTTCACCTCGATATATATACATACATACTTATCTACATATTATGTACCTATAGGGACAGACACGCGTGCAGCAGCCAGACTCCTTACGCGACATATGTGCAGAATTCCCTTATGGTAGCTATGTGCAATGTGCATACACACGTGTGCAACGGCGCACTTCATCCAGCAGGCCTTGCGTGTACGTGCGAGTGTTACATACGGCATGGCTAGAGAAATATGTGCATCTACACCTTGACTACATGTGTGCCCATGTACAAGCAGTTTCGCGCTTCACCTTTTATGAAAAAGCAAAGACTCTGGGAGTCACGATTGCTTCGGGCCAATTCTTCGATTCTCTTACTGCGCCCAATGTGCTGCTGCATGGACCAATCGCGGATTCCCCTGGAATATCCATATATTCCACTCCCTTTCGTTGCTGCTGCTTTCAATGGTAAACCAGGGCGATTTGCAGGTTTCAGTATTTTTTGGGCAATTTTTTTATGGAGAAATTTCACTTTGATAAATCGGGCTTATGACGTGCATAATTGTTTGGAAGTGCACTCAGTCTTGTGGTGAGTAAATTGGTAGGGCAGAGTACGTACAGTCGCACGGTAAATACAGCCTCGTATTTCGCGAGCGTCTCCATCTCGCGGATTTTTCTTTAACCAGGGCGTCGCGACGCCTCGCTCGCGGCTAATAAGCGACGCCTTCGAGACGGGCGGTGCTCGCAACTACTTTCTTTAGTTTTCCTCCTTCGCCTTGGATACACGCCATCTTACGCTAGTTGATACTGACTCTTCGAGGAAATATCTATAGGGTCTTTCAAGTCGAATGTATCGGATGGATTTGATATTTGTCACAGGATCACTTTTATTCAGAATTATTAATTTTCCGTCATTTTATAGGGAAAAGAGAGAATAATTTTATCCAATATACCAATTAGTTGTAAAGTAAGCAACGAAATACGTGGAAGTACGTATTAGAGAGTCGAACGTTAAAATTTTTTTATTTCCTATACCAGCCGCGGGTGCGAGAGAGACACATTTATGCGGGTTTACATGCATACGAGAGAGAGGGACATACCAGTTGCCCAAATCGTGGAATAGTAGTAATAAACCCCCCCGCTCTTCCCATCACGGAACTGACTGAACTGCGAATGCGTCTTTGAATGTTCGTAACTTTGAATTATTTAAGACACCGAGATGATTACGTAATACCTTTATTGCATCTTTCTACAAGAAATCCCGTACGGTTCCTCGTATTTTCGTTCGACACGAACATAGGCAGGAAGCAAAGTAAAATCTTGAACGGTTATAGACTCACTCTAAGTTTAACTCTAACGCTAGGACGGGACACGCGCTTTATTGGAACATTTATGGGAACCGGGTACGAGACGAATTTTTATTGATCTGTTGTTGCGTCCACCGTTTCTATGTACTCGATCCCGAGTCCGAAATAGAATATTTATTCATAAGAGACGGGTGTTCGGGCATAAACCCTCGGATCACCAGGCCGGCTGTCGCTTCCCAACATTACCCGTCCGCTTCTTTCTTCATTCCTTTTTTATCCTTGCCCACTCTTCTTTAGTTTTATCCACTCTGAATATCCACTATCTTTCAATGAGATCCTGGAGACCCGGAAGGACCGATGGACCAAACCTGCAAACCGTTTTACGAATTCCTGGAAAACGATTAATCTCGCGCGTGCAGCTACCGTGCACACCGAATTTTTAGGCAGAGAACGCAACGTAAAGCGATGTAGATTATAGTGCAGAATCCTGGTAAAACCTGAGCAGCTTAAGCAGCCTGAACAACAGGATACATCCTGGGCCTTTGAAAGTGCAACAGTTTCAAGGACTAAATCGAAGAATAAAAGGAACGTAAGGGAGGACAATTCAACTAGAAAAACGTGATCCTTCAGGACGCTTTACGCCGCTTAGTATTGTCTCGCGATCCCCCCTGCCATCCTTAAGGGATCCTTTAACTCGGCGCGAAGGATCCTCTATGAGAGAGGATAGAGACCAGGACGAGTGTCTCCTCCTTCGCTCTTTAACGGGGCAGCCTGAAATTCCCATTTTTTCCCTTTCCTTCGTCATTTTCGTGGACTGAGGGAAACCTCGAATGCTTGAGAAGACGCATAAATCCAGAAGACGAAAGGACGCCGTGCAGTCCGTGTCGTGTTCCGCGACGAAGGCTGTGGGGAAAGGGGTTGGGGGGGGGT
>NW_014332911.1:451235-482802 GCF_000341935.2 Cephus cinctus | reverse complement strand
GGGGAAGGGGGGGGGGGGGGGGTCAGGGGGGAGGGAGGTGTTATTAAAAATTAGGAGTCGGGAATCGGGGCCCGAATGTTGCAAGTCACGGGGCCTGAGTGACTCCTGGACAGAAAGGCGGCGCCCGGTCTGACGTAAAGGTGCACCCGCGCGCTCGTAATTAAAAAATTACAGGGGCGGCTTGTGTATCCTCTCTCGTTACTATACACAGAGGGGGCTTAGGTGGGCCCAAGGCGTCGGACTAGAGCGTGCGTTAGAGCGAGAGCGAGTGCACCGGGGCGTGGGGTCAAGGGGCACGGGTGAAAATTTCGTTCATTCATGGCGCCAGGAAATGAGGACCGGGGCGCCACCCTGCTTTTTAGGCATCCATCTCGTCGAAGCAAGGACTACCCTTGAACGCACCGTAACCCGAGGCCCGGTCCACTTTTTTTTTTCCTTTTCTTCTTTCAAGTCGGCAATCATTTCGATCCGGCACTGATCACGATTAGAAGGAACAATGGTCAAAGACTAAGATTTACCGATCCCACTTAGGGAATCGATTTCATGACGTATACTGTCAATCTCTATACACGCTGGATATCTAAAAACGTCTGATCGACTCTTCCTGCGTGGCCACCAACGTGAAGTGGGAGAGTGCGAGAGTGCGAGAGTCGGAGACGCGGCTATCTTATCGCAGGGCCAAACAAGACCCTTGGAAACGTTCTCGAAATACTTTTGAGATTAGTACAAAAGGGCCGAATGCTTCGAATGGGATCTTAGGGTGTGACTTGAACGACGAGTTTAGTCCTTTGAGTGTCGATTAACGCGATTTAATCCGTAAATGTATTTTTTTCCAGCCGAGTACAGTCCGCGATAAAAAACTTTTGAGGAATAGCACTATTCCACCGATACCTATATACATATACACAATAGACCGTTTGGTTGACTCGATGAATTATTGAGGCTTTTTAAGAGAGAGCTGATTCCACAATAGCCCCGCAACAGTATTTCCATGAAGCCTGCATTATATTCGGATCATTCTCAATCGGCGACACGTCGAGGCGGAATATCGTCAAGGGAATTGAAAATTATTGAGTTGACTGCACTCTCGAGGATTTTTCGAAAAATTCTTAACAATTAGGGAACCACTCATTTCTAACTGCTCCTTCTCTATGGCATTCGATTAGCCCACGGCACAAAGTTGCGTGTCTTTTCACGAGGGAGTGAATTACTGCTAATGAATGGGTCGAATTCCTAGAAAGTCAGATCGCGGCCCTCTTACCTGAGAAATCTCGAGAAAATACTTCAAAAGTATTATTTTAATCACCTGCAGCGCCGCGCGGAGCTCAGGGTCCACACGAGGATCGCATTATTGAAGTCAATAAGGAACAAAAGGAAAATAGGAAAGTATTTCCGGAGGGTTAAGGAGGCCGTTGGCGGGGAGGGGGGGGGGTGCTCCAAGGGGGAACAAATATTAGCAGTAATTACGTTATCGCATTTAATCGCCCTAATACGCGTATATCGAGCGTGTATCTGCGTTACGTCCTCGGCTGGTCAGCACGCGATGTACTGTGTTTGCTATCGAGAGATTGAAATCAGAATTTCGTTGAATTTTCATAAATTCTCATAACGAAGTAAATACGCGCGCTGAAGCGTCGACGCATCTGGTAGCTGTATACATATGTAGATGCAGGAGAAGCGTGGCGGTTCTCAATGCAAGTGGATATATTGATATTGCGGTTAGAAAGTGTCGGCGGAGGCCGCCGTAAAGTTTGAGAATCGAGGAGAATGACCTAGTGCACTGATCACGCAGAGGAACCAGAGGAAGAGGAAGAGGGCGCACAGGTTCCTTGAAGAAGGTTGCGTGACCGGTGACGTCACGCGCTTTACGATTTATCCGTAAGTTACGGGCACGCGTTGGGAAAGGTCAGTGGCACTCGCTTACTCCCTATCCAAACGATTCCAAACTATGTGCCATGACCACGCATGGCCGCTCCAGGGTGCCGATGCCAGAGAACTACGGG
The DNA here is from genome assembly GCF_000341935.2 of Cephus cinctus. NCBI lineage: Eukaryota > Metazoa > Arthropoda > Insecta > Hymenoptera > Cephidae > Cephus > Cephus cinctus. The sequence goes on along the minus strand of NW_014332911.1, from coordinate 480,799 downwards.
CCACGTTACTCCATATACTCGGTGTATAGCCGTATATACATACACAGCCCCACATAGGATACGTACATAGAAGCCTCTCTGAGACCGTACATAGAGACCCTCTGAGACCGTACCTGAAAAATACGTGTAAAAAGAGGACACTTTCGAGCGGGCCTCTCTGAATGGAGTTCAGGAAGCGGGATCGATTGGAAACTTTGGCATTCGAATACTTTTCTGACATGGTATGAATATAGCGCGTGGGAGTTATGGGGTCGTGGCCAAATTTACCTGATAATTTTCTAACAGCAGAAAAGACTGATAGGCGTCGCGCAGGCTATACAAAAATTGCCAAGTGTTTATAAATAACAATAAATCGAAAAGTCTCAAACTTTTCGGTCTGCACGTGTCTCTTTAGTTGCGACGAGCATCTGCAGTTTTCTTGTTAATTGTGCAAAAGGTACTGAAGGTGTGAGTAAACAAAAGCCGTGAAATAAAAGTGGGCCCCCAAGTAGGGCTGCCAGAAGGACCCAAGAAAAGGACCTGTCTCAAGAATTAGGATTACAAGGCTGGAAATAATAACGCTATAAAAATGGAGGACCGAGTGACACGGGCCGACTGACCGGTCACCCGGCAGGCACAGTTGTGGCGGACAATGGTCACTCGTTGGCGGGTGGTGCATTGTACTTGCAGTTTTGCCAACCATTGTCACCCGTACCGGAGGTACCTCTGGGCAGGTCGCGCAGGTGTTCCTTGCAGGATTACGATCCAACCTTTTTCCCTTTTTCGACTATTTTCCAAATTCCGAAATCCGAATGACAGTGCCACTTGTCACCCGTCCGATCGCAAAATTGCTCCGGTGTCCACATACAGAATGAACATAATATACGTAGACGGGGCAGCTGAAATCTAATGGCAAGTCCCAAATGTATACACGTGTACGGTATAGTTGAATCTGAACATTGATAGTTGTCCAAGGCAACTGTTCCCAGGCAGAATAACATTTTCAGTTCGGTTAGTAAGCAGCAATCGCTTCGTTCCCATCGCGCAGTTACTCACTGCGGCGTGGTCAGTGATTAGGGAAGACATAAGCAGACTGCTACACCTATTCCCACAGTGCGTCCCACACTGAGAAGTATTCCCTGAAACACACGTATCCTGGGCAGAGTGCGTCTGTCGGGGCTCTTAGCGCGGTGCGCGGTCTAAAGAAGAGACACCAAAGCCCGAGCGAGGGCCGCCCCTTGAGCACTCTAATTAGGGCTAATTTGGTTAATTACCCAGGGCCCGATAGAGGGACCCCTCATTCTCGTAGTGCGCTAATTCGGGGGTCCAACAATGTGTCTAGACTTTAAACAACATTCGCGATCCATGCTGAGGCGAACCGGCGGGTCATTGGGCCCATTCCTTACCCGCCTATCTACGCCGGCGCTATGCGTATCCTGTTTAAGATTAAAAAATCTTTTCGCACGGCGACTGCGCTGTCCTCGTTCGAGATAAAATATCGAGTGTTGCTGCTTTCCTGTCGGCGTTGCTCTCCCAGCGACGGTGGCTAATTCGAACGTTGCTGCTGGTGGACACTGTAAAGAGAGGAGCAGAGCAGGTAAGCGCGCGGCACTGGATCTTTCGAAGAATGAAAAGGCTTACGGGTCCCTGTCCCTGGGTCCTTCTCTTCTCGGGATACATAAAAATCCCTCCATTCGTCTACAAAGCATTTGCTTCTCGCTCCCTCTCGCTCTCCTTCCCTCTCTCCTCCCTAGAGAGAGCAAGAGAGAGAGAGAGAGTCCCGAGGTACAGGGGCTCGAGCCAGCGGAATACCACAAAGATGCAAGAACAATATTTTACTTTGAATGCCGGGAAGGCAGCACCTGCTGCACTCTGCGAGTACCTGGACTCGGTCGACTGGTCGATCGTTCCATCATTCATCGACGGAGGAATGTGCCAGCCGCCAAATCCAAAGACTTGACATCGCGACGCGGCATAACGTCAGGACGTGACGTCGATCCTGAGGTGCGTGAAAACTGCAGGCTGTCGAGTAATAGGAAAATCGACCTGGCTGTGCGCGTGGAAAGAGCCTCGCTCGACTGTTACATGCTTTCTCCTATAAAGAATGCAGTGCCACTCACGATTACAGATAGCCCATGCACTTTCACTCGTTGTCGTCATACGAGCTATACCTTATTATCCTGCAGACTATGAACATTAGTCTGCTTCGAAATTTTCTATAGAGACCAGCAAACCGTGAGTGCCAATTTAATTGCACCCGCATCACGTGGTACGATATGAAGAATTTAAAAAAATTGTTCTCCAACCGTCACGAATAAACGGACACTTGCACGCGGTGAGCTGCGGCGCGCTTGGCCCTTGGGGATGGTTCCCTGTGAGGAGCCTCAAACGTGCCCATAGGTGGACAGCCCCTAAGAACTTTGGTGGAGAAGCAAAGAGAGTGAGAGAGAAGGAGATGCTAGGATCCAAGGAGGGTGACTCTCAGGCGCCCGGCTGTCTGGTCGGTCCGGTTTCCCCCGGGTGTCAGTTTGAAAGTTGCACTGCGGAATGACCAGTGCTTCTCCCTATGGTATCTTCCCATAGGGTTCAGCCCCTTGTATTTTTCTTCTACCTGGCCAACAGGACTCCCATTCACCTGGCCTGGAGTTGCGTGCAGCGGTATAGTCGCTTCGACCAAGAAATATATATATTTATACATATATCCGTTGTGTAGCTGCCCCTACTAGGAGGGGGGAGGGGGGTGCTTCACCCTGTAGCAAGAAACAATAAGATCGAACTAGCCAGAGAAGATAGACACTCTCTCCTCTTCCGGATGATCTCCTCTCCTCTCGGCCCTCGTGCGTGTAGTACCTACGTACACTCCAAAAAGTCATATCAGTACAGAGCCATCAACCGCTCCGAGAATACCCGAGTGCAGCCGAGGTTAGCCGAAGGTTTCGATCCAGGTCGAAGCTCGATTAAAATGAAATTACAACGACGCGAGTCCTTAACCCGTTACGACCTCCTTGTACGAACGTGCCCATCCGTGATTTAGCTCCAGCGAGGTTTAATAATGATCCGGTACTACCTACTGCACTGTACCAACCAGCCCGGTGTGGCCGACCGGGACTGGAGTTGCAGGGTGGGCGCTTCCGACACCAAAACTAATCTCGTTCAGGCTACTTCTCTTCTCTACCTGCCACTCCTGGCAACTCTGCTTCCATTCAGCAGACTCGGCGATGCTCGTGGATGTATTTTCTACTGAGACTGATGCTGCGTTTCCCCATAGTGTATCTTGCTCTTTCTCTTTTTCTTTCATTTCTTCCCCCACCATCGCCCGTTTCAAGTCTATTCCCTTTTTTCCCCCCTTTTTTTTCTATACTCTTTGTCCCAAACAACCCATAAGGCCTCATAACCTGGCATTCCACGCGTTAGTTTGATGGGCCCGTTCGCCCGTTCGCCCGTTCGCCCGTTCGCCCGGGTCCCGGCACCTTTTTACGCCGCTTTTTCCTCCGTTCACAAGATCGTTGCTGGCTACCGGATCGTCACAGTTTAACTCTTTGTAATATTTCTCATAGCTCCTCTGCGCAACCTCCAGCCGCTACGTTCTCTCTCTCTCTCTCTCTCTCTCTCTCTCTCTCTCTCTCTCTCGGGTTTACCCTCGGATATCCTCTCTACCATCTTCCTCCAGGATGCTCTGGGTATATACACAGTCTCGCTCGTCCTGTCTCTCTCCTACCTCTCGAGTTTACTCTCGTCTTCTGGAACGAAGTGGAATAAGACCGTGCCGACGCTGAGCGACGCTCCCGACGCCGTCGAAGAAGAAGAATGCGCGTGCTGCCCGTGCATACCGGAGAATCGCAGAACGTTTTGATGACCCCATAAAACCGAACGAACCATCCCGCCACGCACTTCTCTCTTTCTTCTCCGTTAGGACGGACAAAGGTTCAGGCTGCTCGACATCCCGCGATCTGTATAAGCTTCGCCAGAGGACTTTGATCTTCAGGATTTCACCTAGGCGCACTATATCTATAGAGCACAGGATATGCACCTAGAGTTCTGTACTGCAACGATGCACCCTATTACAAAGAGGGACTCTCGTTTGGTGGAACTTTGAATTACTTGACAGTCGCAACTTTTCCCGCCCATAGGACTCGTCAATTTTGGGCTATCTAGGTAAACCCACGAGATCTCTTGGTAATCTCTCGTTGATGCGCCTATAGCTATACACACGAGAAAAGGAAGAACGGTCGGTAGGTGGAAGTTAAGGAAACGGCAGCCAAGAGACTGCGGGGGTATTTCGCATTCGATTTCAAGCACATCCGGAGGTGACTGTTTTACCTACGGGGAATAAATCAGGATAAATGCATGTAAAATTGCAAAGCGTAGAATGTGAATGGGAGAAGGAGAAAAGGCTGGAAAGACAAATAGCGAGCGTGCCTTTTCGAATGGAAAATGATTCTGTTGGCAGGAGCAGAGGAAGTATGGTTGGAGTAGGTACACATGGCATCCTATAGCGAAATCTAAGTAAAAGGAACGCGTAGATTTTTAAATTGTCTTACGAGTTTTCCCGAGAAGTAAATCAGAAAACGGAACACCTGGCTGTAGCGTCCTTAGTGTCCCGGAATTCTCGGTGTGCAGTAAAACTGACCATTAGGAAACTTTGGCTGAAATCCCGTGCATCCCTTTCGAGTGAGCGGAAGCTATAGACACCCCTTGCTGATGGGGGGGAGGACTGGTTCTGTCCATTGAGGAAGCTACTCCACCCCCCACTCCACCCATGACGTTGCGCCCAAATCCACGACCTTCCCTGACTGACCAGCATCCCCGAGGAATGGACCACCAGCGGTTCGGGTATTCGAACGATTTGAATTTCTCTGACTGTCAAACAACATTTTTTCCTTTATTTTGAGAGGAGTCTTTTCCTCCTATAAGGGTGGAATGATGCGTTTAAAATAACAAACGTCACCTAGCTCTTTTATTCCAAGGGTGGTTTAAATTCGTTCGTCGCCTCGGAAGTTCAGGGGGTGAAGGGTGGAAGTTGAGGCTTATTAAAAAAAAAGGGACTTAAGCCCAGACATTGCTGGGCACGGAATAAGGGTGTAAGGGATGCTACGCAATTTCGGCCTCCCCTCTTACACCACGCCACAACAAAAACAGAGCGAGAAGCGCATGCGCGAGGCGTGCGCATATGTGCCTGTGTATTCATAATGCCGATATAAATGCTAATATTTCCATCAGATACGAATCCTGAAATTCGCCCGGTGGTCCGAGTACAAAATTATTAAATCATTTTTGATAATCCTACTGGTCGGGACATTGGTCATAGTGCACGTACGTAACAGTATATATATGTATATATTCACCCACGTTTCTTATTATCAGGCTGAAATTCGAAAACTGGCACCATTATGTTATCCAAGTACATATCCCATTGAAAGAATCTCAGCCAGCATTTTTCTTAGGTGTCACAGGTTGAGCAAAGTCCCAGCTATCGGGGACCACCAAGCCCCGAGGTCCAGGAGGCGCGGGACGCGGCCAAAGACGATTCGCGAGACGAGAGGAAAGACCTTCGGATGCGAAGGGACGAGAGAGAAGGATCGCGCTACAGTGAGAAAGTAAAGAGAGGAAATCGAAGGGAGAGAATAGGGAATGAAAATGAAAATGAGCGACGAAGCCGCGATTCTCAGGGTTGCCGCGCTCGCGCTGCTATGTGCGCCGAGCGATCCCTACTTTTTAAAAGAGTGTGCGCCAGCGAGTTCGCCCGAGCCTCGCAGAGAGGGTACCGAATGGGAAGGTGGTGGGGGTAGGTGGGGACAGAGTGGGGGATTCGTCCCCGCTTCCTTGCCAATGTTTTCCCTGATCAGCTAGTCCGAGTTGAACGAGGACACGCCCCCACGCGAGCAGGAGGAACCGCCCATACCCCTACTTCTCTTGCGAGTGCAGTCCGCTGGTGCGAGGGAGCTGGAGTGGGGGCACCGGCAAGAGCCGGAGGGGTGGAAGCCTGGCGCGGAGGGGCGGGGAGCGAACAGTTCGGCAGCGCGACCCGACGTGGGCACTTCGCTGTCCGGCCTTTCTTCATTAAAATATTATCCGTACCCGATATTATTCGCCCTGGAGTATTACGGCATTCCGCGCGACACTCCGACTCCTTTAAACAAGTAGGTGCGCGTTCATGGTACAGACGTCCGAGCCGCGCGCGGAATCAAGTGCGTGTGGAGACTTGCGTGCAGTGGCCGCGCGACACTACCGGTAACAGTGAGTGTGTGACTCTCGGGCCAGCATTTTAACCCTATATAACCCTGTACTCTATACAGTACTCGATACATGATAAAAGACGCGTGAAATAGAGGAGCCAGCCCACGAGTCGCGACAGTGCAACCACCTATAACGCTATAACGCTATAACGCTACAACGCTACAACGCTACATACGCTCAAACCAGCCACTCCTGGAATCCGCAAGATTACTTAGTTCCACGCTACGTCGACGTTGTGTTGTTACTCGCGCGTGAGTTGTCTGTTCTAGCATCGACACGTTACGGAAATTCCTTATTTTCATAGATAAGATCCAGTGTCCGTGCTTTATACGAATACTCGGGCCCATGCATCGCCTTCCAAATGCAGCGCGCGCGCGCGCGGTTCACCGTAAACGTGGGATGTGTCACTGAAGCGCCTCACGGAAAGTCTCGTCGCCTTACAACCCCAGTGATTCTTTATTTAATTTCCACCGGTTGGACATCGACGCTCCATACTTAATATCTCCTGACCTGGGAGCATCCATCCAAGTGCCAGGACGTGCTCATCTACGTCAACGTGATAGTCGCGAGAATTACATACGTTCCTCCTGACTCTTTCTCGACTACCCAACACCTACTGCCTGCCTGCCTGCCTCACTGCCTGACTGCCCCTCGTTACTACTTAATCATCCTCTGGTTCTACTCCTTGACCTTCCCTTCGAAAAGTCAAAGTCGCTCTTATCAGCTGCCACCTGCGTTCCTCCTCCTGTACGCGGCCATCTTTCCCGATCCTTCGGCCACGTCCCGTCACAGTTCCCGGACACTAATTCCAGCCACCTAATGACGGGCTGCTGACGAAACAAAGTGCGAGACGCTACTGGGCTGTGCCGGCTACGCGAATAACAGGAAATTGGAAACAGTGACAGTGCTCCACGGAAACTGGACGCGAACGGGATATGTACCCAGGTACGTGGTGAATTTGCGGACCGGCGAACAAATTGTTTGGAATTTATTGGAAAAAATAAATAACGAATGTCTCTCTAAGATAACAGTGGAAATAAATAGTCGAAGCCAGTTATCTTGAATTCTTATCTATTGGAGATTACACGGGTCGTCTTATTTATATTGCATAAGGATGCAGGTGGCTGTGCTGTGCCGGACGTGAGAATCTATAAAACCGGAAATAGCTACCACATTCATCGTCCATCGACCGATTAGGTATCTCGCGAGAGTGACGTCACTCCCGAGGAAACTGCTTACGTTTCACGTTGACGAGGACCGTATAATCGGGACGCACCGAATTTCAAAAATCACTCCTGACAATGTGCTCCTCGATAGTCGATTCCTCGTATTCTCGCACATGTGCACGGGACTCGTTCGCCAGAGCAGATTATCATCTAGGACATTCGCAACGGGCCGATCTTGAAAATTTCCGACGAAAGACAGCCGATCGGGTCAGTGGAACCTGAGACATTCTCGGATCGGCTGGAAAATCGCTGAAAGGTCCCCCTTCTCGTATAGACAATTTGTCTCCTTATTAACGTCGCGCTCAATCCGAGCCGCAGTGTCGCTCGAAGGAAAATCGTTTGTCGAAATTCAATCTGATCGCAGAGGCGTGCCTGTCGGTGCGGAGATACAAGGAAAGGCAGGAAACATGTGCGAAGCTGATTTCGATCTCGTTCAAATTACCAAACCGGTAGCCACTAATAATCCTTACTGCACTTACTTATTTAGTAATAAAGATAATTAGTATAAATAGGGACACGAAGTTATTTTTTATTGAAGCAAAAAAAGAATCATAGCGTTTCTCGAACGTCCGTTCGATCGAAACAAGAAATTCGCAGCCGCCTAACGCGGTGGTCCCGCAATTTAACAACAGGCAACCGATGCTTCTTCCTATCGCATCGTTACAATAAGCAACTTATCGAAATATCAGACAAACCATAACGACATCCAGCCTTGCTATTTGTCCTACTGCGAAACGAAGGGAAGACGTAAATGTCTAATCGCAAGATCAGCCTCTGCCGGTGCAAGACGATCAATTTGTTTATGGAAAAAAAAAATGAAAAATGTTCTCGGCAAGAATATTAGTCGTGACGTATGAGCCAAGTGTGCTCATGTTTTCAGCGCCGTCTCGGCTAATCGAATTAGATCAAACAACACTGTGTAGACACTTGCAGGCAGCAGCTATTTCGTAACTCAGTTAATTAAAAACTTTAGCTTGCGTGTATGTCGAGTACTGATTGTATAGTTGCCATATACATATATACACAGAGGGATAGGATATCATACGAGTATAGGATTGTACCATTTTTTTTTTTTTTTTTTCGTCGTCTCCTTAATCACGCCGATCTAATTAAACACTTTGTTCTCCAAGAAAACACATTGTTTTTCCTCACGTTCTCCAATCACTTTGAGGATCACGAGCATCTCACGCGTGTGTGGTGGCAAAGTTGAGACGCGGCTCAATCCGTCGGGTCCCGTGCATTAAAGTCTCCGACCAGACAGGACCGTGCGGCCCATTTGGAGGGCCCCCCTCCCTGACGCATCCTACAAAATACAAAATTCTCAATTGACACGAGACTGTCGATATGTTAATTGTTAATACCTCTGGGAATGCTTATAAGCGCACGTGTTACATGCGTTAGGCGTTGTTGGATATTCAGTTGATTTATCTATATTAGGCGATGTTACGTGTCGATAACACGAGTGCGCGTCGATTTTCCAATTTATCATGGAAATTTCGTGATAGACTACCACTGTATGTATATCCGTGTGTCTATTATCGCGTTATCGATGCAAACTGGCGAAATTCATTTGGGAAGTAGAACCTGTCATTTGAATTTGCACGAAACGATTGGTCACGTGCGATGCGTCAGAAGGGACGGAAGCGGAGGGACTCGCAGGGATTTTGACTTGGCACCCTTGTTAGTCCAGCGTGTTGGCATCTCGAGGAAATACTGATTTACATACTCGGGGAACATTTGTAAGAAGTCTCGTGTCCTGGGTCCGCCACATGTGCCATGAGAGGTATATGCCGATATACGGAGCTATATATAGTATAATAAGAGAATTCGAGCGGGCGACCAGAAGGGGTTCCGTCCTAGCATAAATTGCATAATAATTGGAACTCTTCCTACGAACGTGTCCGCGTTGGTCTATGAACGCAAGTGCAGCCTTAAGGTGCTTCTGTCCCACCATAATGCACTTTATTATCATAATCCATTATTGCAACCCAGTGGAACACATGCGCGCGCGACCTTTCAAAGCCTGGAAGGACAATTTTCCGTTCGAAGATGACAAAGGAATCCTCGCGAGTCCCAAAGGGATGCAGAGGGATGCAGAGCCGTAGCCCGTTTATGGTAAATGGATAATAATAATAATATTGAATGAAAAATCTCACACGGGACCCATCGTAAAGATGGTTAAATCGAAAAAGGGAAGTGTCATTTCTTACTTTCCGAAATGGGCTCGTTATCCAAAATTCCTATTAATCCGATAATCCAGTAAAAGAGAAGACCGGTATATTACGATTAGTAACGTTATTAGGTATCTCGTGGATACATATGCATAAGCCCCCATAGGACACGGAGGTTATACGATACGATTATGGCCAACTATACGGCTCCGCGTCTTTACGATTTCTCTGCGTCCATCCGACAATCAAAAATACCTGGATGCCCCCTTTTTTTCATGACTTCTTTACGACACTGACGGGCACAGCCAGCTAGTTGAATCGGTGAGATATGTCGCTAGGAGCGTAAGAAAGTCGAAAGGGGCAGGGCCCGGCTCCATGAATATGACTCGGCTAGTATTAGGTGCTTTTATGTCAACATAATGCCGTTTATTATCATAATCTATTATTGCACCTCTAGCCTAACTCAATACCAACCTAACTCGACTGCTGTTCGTTTTTTTTTCTTTTTTTCTTGTTTGGCCTCACGAGCATGGCTCAGGAGTGATTTTTCGCGAATCACTGATATTCGATTTCCTGGGGAAAAAATTGTTCGCGAATTTATTTTATTTTTTTTTTTTTTTTTTTTTTTTTTTTTTTTTTTTTTTTTTTTTTTTTTTTTTTCTTACAGAAATTCGTGTTAGCTGGTAAATTAGACCTGGTGGAACGAAGTCAGTATCGTGCCAGTAGAGTCTCTATAATTTGATACAAAGGTGTCTCGCTCTGATACATTATGTGTCCGGTTCGGAGGTGTTTATTTTATTTGATAATTACTACAAAGGAGCGCAGGGGTCTGGTTTGGTGGCTGTACGGCTGTACGGCTGTACGGTTGCCTCCGCTCTTGGCCTTCCTCCTTCGTCCCGATGGTCATTAGTGGCTTAATTATATCTCGGCGGCGATAATTATGGCATTCCTACCGGCGAAAGGGACTAAATCGAGTTGAGATCTTTAAAAATACTGAGCCTGCTACCCGCGCGGACTGCGTTGCTTCTTCCTTACCGATCGTAAACTTTACATTGTCGCGAGATTATTGTATTTCTATCGGCTCTCTTAAGCTTCCCCTCTTCCTCCTCTTCTGCTTCCCAGTCCGACGTTTCTTACGGTCCTCAATTCTCGTAGTATGGTGTAGTCCATCGCGCGTGTATATATATATATATATATATATATATAGCTGTACGTGAAAACTAATCCACTACTCACTGTATCGCCATTAGAATGAAAGTTAAACTACGAAAACTATTCGACTCGTAAAGTAACCGAAGGTACGGCCGATTTTTAAAGCAAAGCGAACGCGGCTTAAATCACGAGTAGCTTCAGCCATTATTAGAGGCGCGCTCACGTTTTCCGGGTTTGGCCAGTTATATCTCGTTGCTCGATATTATTAGCTAATATCGTTACTTAATATCAGGATCGTTAAGGTTCTTGTTTCCGATAGCGAGAGCTGTCTATACCTACGATACAGATATACATTAGATTCTTAAATGTATAGATACAGTTATAGAGTGGATGCGGTGTGAGCGAAGAGATAGTAGGAGTCCCCTGCGAGTGGTGGGTTTCCCAAATAAATCGGGGCCTTATCCATCGAGTGTCTCGTGTTCGGCCTAATTAGGGCCCCTCCCCACCTCCTCCACGAGTTCCCGATCCGACGTCCCTGTCACAACTTACAAACTGTTGGGACGCTTCGAGATTAGCTGGGGATTCACCTTTCTCCTCTCTCTCTCTCTCTCTCTCTCTTTCTCCTTCCTCCATCCGGATCGCCTTCGTCTCGTTTCACAGTCTCACGAAAAGTCCGGTCGATTTATTCTCAAGAAAGAATAATCTCTCGTCCGTTCACTCTGAATCTCTCTCTCTCTCTCTCTCTCTCTCTCTCTCTCTCTCTCTTCTCTCTCTTTCTCCTTCCTCCATCCGGATCGCCTTCGTCTCGTTTCACAGTCTCACGAAAAGTCCGGTCGATTTATTCTCAAGAAAGAATAAATAGATCTGCGCGTTGGGGTACAGGGGATTAAGAATTTGATCCTAGTCTCGAAGGAGGCGTTCTCGATCGTCCCGTCCTCTGGGGCAGTGGCGATAGATGGTACTAGGTAGTTTGAACGTGTAAGGTGGAAGGTGGAAGGTGGCTGAAGGTCAAAGGTGAGGAAGGTGACTGTGCTATTCCCATAGCAGTGGACGACGTAGACCCGTAGTCGTCACGGTGTATTAATCCTGTGTCATTCGAGCGTATAAAACGTCCCAGGTATAGAAACAATATTTTACGCGGGCAACAATAGCAGCCGGCGGGGGAGGGAGGGCGGCGGAGGGGGAAAAGATTGGTGGAGGACGAGGGGGGGAAGCCTTACTCCACATCTCCATATTATTCAGTAAGGTGGAGGTGGTGCGTGCAGTTGTATGTGGAGACGCCTTGGCCCGTATAAAAAGGGCGCCCGGGAGGCCGACAGACGGAGAAACGTGTAGCTACAAACGTTTCTCTTCCTTTGGGACTCGAGCGACACTGTCGGTTCAGTGTGGGTCCACCTAATGAATGCGCAGCCACGGCCGATACTGTCGCAGCAAATTAATCCGAGGGACTAACGAATCAACTTATTTGAATATTCTCTCCTCCCTGCCCCTTCCTCCCTCTCTCTCTCTCTCTCTCTCTCGTTATTCTCTAGTCGACTTCTCTCTTTGCTACCCACTCTCATCCTCGTACTACATAGTACAGACCTCCTTCTTTGTCGATCTGCTCACCCACCCTATTGGGCCCCAATCTTACTACCCAGTCTCACTCTCTCGCACTCTCTCTCTCTCTCTCTCTCTCTCTCTCTCTCTCTCTCTCTTTCTCTCTCTCTCACTCTCTCACTTTGCTCAAACAGGCTGTGCTTGGGCTTCTACGATTTTAATCTCTGGTAATCCCCTGGTTCCCCTGCCAGTTGGCACCCGTGAGCCGGCCGTGAATGTGCGCGTAGGAATACACATACGCGCGGGTAACGCTGGGACTCAGGGTAGCCCCCCCCCTCCCACCCCCGGGGACAATGGGCCCTGATTGCGGATTAAGGATTACGAGACAAAAGAATAAACGGATAGTTTCGTAAGTAAATATGGCTGATGGGAGTTTTCTTTAGAATTCATATATACCCAGCGAGAGAGACAGAGAATTACAGTTTGTCATATGTACCTTCGATCAGCATCCAGGTTCGATGTACGTTTCCGTGCTTGAAATGTCATAGTCGTTAATCATCAATAGTCAATAATCCTCGCGTCTCATGACTATCCACAGCTGCGAAGGTTGCGTCAACAATTGTTTCAATGCATTCGGATCCTATAACGGGGACGCGAGAGGCTTTCGTGGATGAAAATCGGCGAAATGGATGAAATGGATGTCGGCCGGTGCTTCGGGGAGCCTCTCACAGGGACCTTGTGTTAGTTTGTAGTTGGGAGAAAGATGAGATGGCCGATAAGATGTGTCCGGCTGGTAGATAGCCATTCGAACCCCCCCTACCATGCAACCCAACAGGTCAGCACGCTTCCCTTCCTTCTGTCATTTTCATTCTCAGAATCCGTTACGCACCCCCTACCTCTCGTGCTCTTTCTCCATACGCACCAGATAACTTCGACTTTCGCGGTTTCACGAGAAAACTTTGAGAACAGTCAAGATATACTCTCGGGACATGACTTTTTTTCTTCTTCCCCCTTTTTTCCCACAGTATCATTGATAACGGGCTATTCCACGGCCGCTAACGGCCACGGCGACGTATACGTTCCTTATCGATACTTCCGGTATCCTAGTACTTCTACCTGCCGCTATGCCGTGACGTTCCGGTATGATATTTTGAGGCGACGCGACCGATACGTTTCTCCTTCGATTATTTGCACTTGCCCTTTCGTTCTAAGCTTTCGTTTTGGCGGCGGCCAGAAGCGGCGAATGCCGATGCCGATCGTCGCCGTTGCCGGTGGCTGCCGGTGGCTGCCGGTGCGACTGCCACACCTCGCATATTTGACGCGTGATGCCGCCATGCCGAAGGTTCAATATACCGAATGAATTTCAAAGCCGAGACTGTCGATGGACTAAAAGTCCGACCTGCCATATATAGTACTTGCGCCGATTACGTATCTCGGTAAGTGATTCATGGAGCGGGCCTTTTCAAGATAATAGATTGACAGTCCGAAATGCAGGAGATCTACGATCAGAAATTAAATTTCTTATGAATTAATTGTTTCCTTGTTTTTTTTTCTTTGGTTCCCATAGTAAAGAGTAAATATTCGTAATTTCGCTTCGTTTCCACGTAACGATCCTCCTCCCCATGTCGACGGATACGAACGATGGAACATGTACCAAATGATTATCCGTATCATCGTGTTTTCTTGGGACGCGGGGTGTCCATAGAAAATGGCCGATTCCCTCCCGTCGAATTCCAGCAAGAAGGGAGTTATCGGGATAGCCTTGAGGTGTCCGTCTCTCGGTCCATTCGTGATTTAAAAGACGAGCTTGCGACGCATCGCCAGTATGCCGATTGCGTACGAGGTCTGAACTAGTTTTTGTCGCAGCCATAACCAGCCCGTCGTCCAATGCTGGAGAAGTCCATGAGTATATAGATACGAAACAAGCATGGAGGATCAGGTTGGCGCTTTTATCGTAATGTCAAATTACGCCTTAATATATTGTTACGTCTTTGAGCATTTTAGTCCAACAGCTGTCCCCCCCCTCTCTCTCTCTCTCTCTCTCTCTCTCTCTCGCCGTACAATCATCTTACTAAAAGCTCGGATATTCTAATCCATATCTATATACTTATACAGGGTATACATATAAGGGGACCTTCTCCCGTGGACATTCGACTGTATCCATACTTGTACAGCAGGCAGGACCCTATCCCCACCGTAGCCTCCTATAAACCATATAACCGTATTCCTATTGACGTTGCCTACCTGTTTATTTTTAATCCCGTTAACGCAAGCAATCTCGATGACACTCGTCGAATTCGCCCACGTGCTGCTCCCTCGCACGATAAATCTTACTCGGCCAAACTATAATCGGGAGGATCGATGCTTCCACGTAGGACACCAACGTCATATTTATACAGACCCTTTAGACTATTGATCTCCGTATAAACCATAAGCTGGCTGAGGTGTCGCTCGTGTAACGGAACGACGCGAGAGACTCAGTGCTTAGGTGTAATACAGTTAAGTATTATCCTCCTTAGTTATGGCTGCTGCCGGGACTCCATTGGTCTCGAAGGACCGTATTTGCTCCTTATTGAATTAACGGGTACCCACTAAAAATCATTTTTCCGGGAGCGGCCGATAATAAATGTAAAACATTTTTGGGAAAAGTAAAAATTGCCCTGCGACCTTTGCCGGGATCCTTGACGTCCTGCGAACCATCTTCTTTTTTCTTCCTTTGGACGTTTCACCTTAGCCGAAGACACCGCCGCTACGGTGCGTCGCGCATATATTTAACAGCAAGGACTCGGGGTCCTTTTACCGCGCGAAGATTTACGTGAGCGCGTGTCCTCGTTACGAGTCTCCTGGATTTACGTTCGTGCCCTTCAGAGAGGAACGAGATCCGTTAATTGAGTCCTTCCAGTCTCTCTCGTAGCTGATCCGGTCGACGCTAATTAATCTGATTAATTGTCGAACCCGGGAACGATAGTAGTGGGGCCCGTGTCGAGATACAAAGGGACACTTCCGGAAGTCTTTGGATCTTGTCGAGGATTACGATTATTTCGTTAGGTTCGAGAGGTCCTGGTCCACGTGCATGGATGCTGGAGGTTGCTGTGTAGCAGGCGGTGATGGTTATCTGTATGAATTCGCCATGGGTTCCCCCAATTAAAGGACAAGATTAATTGAACATGACTGCGGGAAGAAAATAGAGGAGAAATTTGCACGGGCGTCTTCGGCGAAATTTCCGAAAATCGTTTTGAAGTTTGTAGCACCGGTTGCCGGGTTGCTGGATGGTTGGTTAATTCCTGAATCGTGTGAAAAGTGGAGAAAATAAGAAACTAGCAAAGGGACGGGGGCCCCCTGGTTAACGGTTGTCAGGAGTTCCTTGGTACCTGCTGGAAATTATTAGGGTTGCGGACACGGACGACTGTTTTCTTGCCTGCTTTGTTAATTACTTTGGCCTCCAGTGCAATTAATTAGGATGCTAAAGCCTCTGTAGTTTATTACCACCAAGAGTTTAGCATCGTCGCTATAAAGGTATCGGTGCGTACCTGTTGTCTCTCTCTCTCTCTCTCTCTCTCTCTCTCTCTCTCTTTGTCTCTTGCTGGCTGGCCGATATTAACCCCGACAAGACTGGAAAATAGAGAAGAAAGAAAATTAAAAGAATATTCTCAGCGATTCTTAGCAGCAGCATTGGAAAGAAAAGTATTTCCAGTGAGATAAAATACGGATGAAATAAGAAATGGACAGTCAAAGAATATTGAAAAATCCGTTTACAGTGGTTCTTCGCTGTTGGTGCAAGCGAGGTTGACAATGGGAGGAAAGATAAAGGGAGAAAATCAACACAGGGATAGGCCGATTATTTACGGATTGGTACCAGTAATACCCCTCCCCCCCTCCTCCTCCCGAATATGCATATAAATGGTTGGGAATATTCCCGAGATAGATTTTCTCGAAAGATTCTTCGTCATAGGAGAGAAAGAAGGAAGAGAAAGAAAATGCCAGGAACGAGGAAAAGCTGGCCCCGTTGACGCAGGTGGCCACGGGATCCGGAGGTGGGCCTTATTCTTTTTTCGCTCTTCGCTACCTGCCTCCACGAAATTTCGAATTCCGAGACATTCGCACTGCGCGCGCAAGCACAATGGAGAGACGTGGGTCCTTTTGCCACACTGGGATAAGCCACGACGCTATCCCACAGGATTCCAAAGATCCGAAAGTGGCTTTCATGAAAATTCGTAAAAGTTCTCAGCGAGATACGGGAGCAAAGGCCACGTTAAGTTTTGGAGGATTCGACGCAATTGACACGTAGAGTGGGCTATAGCTATACCTATAGCTATTACTATAAGGCTATGGGCATGCTCATGGACAATATAAGAATGGGGCCCCTTTTTCCCTCCACCATTTTTTCCCCATGGAACGAAACGGGGAACGATGCGGAATGGCAATGCCAGGCACAACACGAACGTAGCCACCTGGCACTGCCGGTGACCTGCGCCTTTAGGGCCTCAGGGGCCCAAAGGTCGTCCTGACCAGAGAGACACCTGCTTCCAGGAAAGCTCCAAACTGGCCCTGCCTGCGAATCCTTAAACGTGAGAAAATGCCCATTCCGGTCATGGTCCACCGATGGAGCATCAATGTGAATAAGTACACATTGCGGCGTGTTCAGGCGTCCAGGCGTCCAGGCGTCGAGACGTCCACGAGATAGCTAGTATCTCGTGGGAGGACCCCTTCGTATTTAACGAACCTGTATCGCCCGATTCGTTTGTCTCGCGAATCGAATTGTGAAACGCCCACGCGTCAGATGCCATACACTGGATGGGAGATTCGTTCAAGATTCGAAAAGTATGGCGCGTGGGCCGCAGGACAGGTACTTGGGGCCTTACCGGATCTACAGGATATTCCATGCGTCCCATAAATGCAATTTTCCCATATACACTCTGCACCTTCGGTACGACATAATGGCGACTATTAATCGTCATTAAATAAATGTCCCGAAGAAAATCATAAACATTCCTCTGAGTTTGTAATTCAATGAAAAAAAAAAAATACGCGTGCGCGTCTGTTGAATATATTTGAAAAAACAGTGTACGTACATTTCTCAAGCGAATATCCACACTCTTCTCCCACCATTAAAGACAAAAGTCTCTTAAACTAATTGTAAGGATCATTTAATCCGCGTAATAAGACGGGAAAATGTTGGCGAACCTAATAAAAATTCTTTTTGACAGTGGCGTTTCCTTCGATGCCAGAGGATGTAATGCCGGCCCGTCATTCGATTAATCATTCAGAGTGTGAGTCACTCGATCGCTTTACCGACGGAGGAGAGGAACATTATTGATAGCCAAGAGAGGAGGAGCATCGCGAGCGACTCGCGAGGATCACCGATATACATACATATGTATATATATATGTATATCTTTCCTTATCCTTTTTTTCTTTTTCTTCTCCCTTTCTGCCCAATAATAACATGTCGCTTGGTATGATATTATCCCTGAGTACACAGAGGGACTCCAGGAACGATTCGACCACGGAACCGACCTGCGAACAGAAGGAACGAACTGACGAACCGATGCGCAGGAACATGGGTGAACGCGAGCATATTGGATCTACAGACAACTACGTATATGTATAAATGTATATATACCAGCAGAGATACGTGCGTGTCGGATAATAGTATATGAATAATTGAATATCCTGCTATCTGACTTGTATCTATGAGCCAAGGTACATTGCTCTATTAGAACGTGGCCTAACGGCTGTCCCGATACTTCGAGGACTATCGTCCTCATTTTGCAATATTATTTATTTTCTTATGTTTTACATTTTTCTCCCTCCCTCCCTCTCTACACACCTACGCTCGGAATCGGAATATTGCGCGATTCATGTACAGGCTGGGGTTGACACTGCCGATTACTCAAAGAACGACTGGCAATTAGTAATCATTCCCGTGGACAATGCGCCCGCATCCAGCCCGCAGAATCGTACCGATTAACGAATGGAGCAGCGATTTAATGGCAGCCTCTTCCGATTCCTTCGCTTTCAGCGCTGTGCATGCGATATCCGTATCGCTTACGTTTCTGTTTTCTAAGTTTATTTCATTGGCAGTCTTAGAATTGTCTTAGAGACATTCCCTGTGGGTGACTACAGGAGGGAGGGCGGGATGGCGTAATAAGGTTCGGTAGAAATTGTGGAAAAAGTGGAAATATAAGAAGAGGAAGAGTGACCTGGAATCGCCTCCATGTTTGCGGTTAGTCCCATCCGGTCGTGGCCGATTCTTTAAGGTTAGCCTTCCATATTGATAACCGTCTACCAGGAGGTATAGTATAGGTATAGCACGGGTGCCTAAGCATGGTACAGTGCGCGTTAATATATATTATACTGTATCGCTTTTCTCGAGAAATAATTTTATTATATCCAAGCATGAATATTCGCCCTTGGAATATTACTCGCCTGTGAAGGCTTTGATTAAACTGGTCGTTTAACGGGGAACAGGGAGTTCGCGTCGATTAATTGCCAACCCATTAAGTCACGCAGGATAATTAGACAGTGCACAGTCCATACCAACGTCAGAATAATTACGTACTCTCGCCACTGACGTATATCCCCAAATTTCTCAAGGCACTCTCATGGTTCGCTATTTTTATTTTTCATTTCTTTTTATTCCTTTTTTTTTTTAACCAATATTCTCACTCGATGACCGAGATAGATTAATGTATCTTAATACATATACGCTTTCGCGTAGAACAAAGATGGCCGCACAGTCAGGTAAACCATAAGGGACTAGGAATATTGGCTCGAGTTTATTTTTTCCCTAGATTAAGGCAGAGTCCTCATGCTTTCAGTGTGACACCCGCCGCTTGCTGGCTTCGGGTGGTGCGAGCTGCCGACGAAGCGGTATCGATCACATTAAGGGATGTTTTTATAATAATTCCCCGACGTCCCCTTCGGCTGGGAATGAGTCGGGCACAACCAGCCCTACACAGATATCCTCCTCCCCCTAGCCCGAGTCGCAGCCCATGGACACACGGGGTGGCTAGGGGTAGCTAGAGGTAGCTAGAGGTAGCCGCCATGTCTAATTATGTCGCATTGATTTTGTCATTAGCAACCCCTACGAACTACAGGCCGCAGCTACTACGGTGACGTCCACAAAGAATAACAGCTATTCGCGGCTCGCGACGTTTGTATCTCCTTTCCCTTGACGCTTCTTGAAAGTTTAAGGATTCCACGGAAAGTCCCTATGGAAGACCTCCGGCAGGATCTAGGGATTTCGAGGGACCGGGAATGAGGATCGCCCCTTATCCGATGATCGGAGATCCAATACACTTAGCGTTCCTAATCGAATCCGAACTATTCGCTACCAACGTCTCGTTAATTTGATATGATAAAAAGTGGCGCTCTTCTTGCCGACGTATCGCGTCCGTGAGAACGCCTGAGCACGTAGAGCTCTTCTGCGTGTTCGCGCGCATAGAGACGGAGCCATCTCGCAATAGAACTAGATGAGCTGATAATTATTAATTAAATGATTGGTCGGTGCCAGTAACGTTCGAGAGGATAGGAGAAACGCAGGCAGGGTCGCCCGAAATATCGCTTATGCTACTCTGAGGTTTGACATTATAATGGGCGATGGAGCTGGAAAGGGGAGCCGAATAACGAGCCGAACCCATTAACGAATACCAAGCCGCCTCGGATTGGGTTCGCGTCGTTGGCTGAGTTGGCTGAGTTGGCTGAGTTGGCTGATGTTGTAACCGATGCCAAATAGCGTCGACTGGACGACCGGTGGTAGACGCCACGTCTGAATCACCTTTGCTCTCGTTTCAAGCAGTACCAATCACATCCTCTACCCTCGCTGTCCCAATAAGAGAAAACAAAAAATGAAGACACGTGAAGAACGAGAGAAAATGACAGAGCCGGAGATTGCATGAAAATTCCGTAAAATACTTTTAGGTGGTGACTCCCCCCCCCGCGCGAGGGAGGAACCGAGAAAGATTCCGGGAATTCTAGTGAAAAAGTCAAAGAAGAAAGTGTGCAGTCTCGTGCGTGTTACAGGCGAGTTTCTCACGGTGCATTGGGAGGAAATTATAAGGGAATGGGTTAAGCTTGGGTTATCCTAAAGAGGTAGGGCGAGGTAGGAGGAGGCGGCAGGACGTTGGGCCCAGCGAAGGAGCGAAGGGGGGCGAAGGGGGCCCACTGTGAGGAGTGGAGCCCAAACCTTAAAGAGACGAGCAGGGGGGTAGAGTGCAGGAGGGCAAATCATACTTAATTGATATCACAAAGAGGCTCTCCTCGCGTTCTCCACATCACCCAACCCAACCTAAGCCAAGTTCATAATCGGGCCGGTCCTCCCTTCCACCCCTCCGCCCCTCCACCCTCCGCCGATTAAACGCCGCCTGAATCCATGTTGCACGTAAATTACGCTTCGTGCGCTGCCTTCACTTATTACCGCTGTCTTCGATCCTCGCTCGCCTCCTCCACCGCCACCCTCTATACACATTCCGACTCTTCACCTATTCTACTTACCCCCTTATTAATTGTACCAACCTAAACTTTACACGGCCGACTGGCATTCTGATTCCGTTTAATTATTTGAACCTGTGAAAATCGTTGACATGCGCGCCACGTTCCTCGGCATACTCGACTGTACACTGTCCTGAAGGCGTGTGTGGCCACGTAAACGCATATAAATGTTTGTGACACAGGTAGCAAGATAAAGCGCGCGGTACTTAGCGAAGGTAGGTAGTGCGTACTCGTGCGTTGATTTACAAAAGGTACAGCGTAGGTGTCTATAAGCATAAGCAAAGGTGTGGATAGGTGTCCGATCGGTTGCTGGATATTAAGTAGAAAGCCGTGGAAAGGCATAACAATAATAATGCTGAATGCCAGTAAAGTAGTGTAGACGTATAGAGGTACACGTGACGCGTGAAGCTACGTAACTACTACTACACCTTGCAGGCTGCCAACTCTAATGTATTCCCTGCTCTGATAGACGTTGGGGTAGGTAAGCTCTTTGGACACAGTGGCACTTTCTTATAAATACAAGAATCGATAGCCAGACCAGCCGACGACGCTTGCTAAGCTTTAAAGCTTCGTGTGGACGTGCCTTTACGCGTGGGACAAATAGGACAAGTGTATCGAGAGATCTGGAAAGTGTTGAAAATTTGAATTTTTGTCAAAAAAAAATTAATTCACACTAGATACGAAAGAGGCTGGTATACATATGAAATGTCCGTTGCCCTGGCTTTTGGTTGGAGAAAAGAAATTTTTCTTTTTCAAAATCGCATGCGAAACCCGAAGGAAACGAGCGTGCACGATATTCAATAAATAACGAGACGCCTACGAGATAATTGGAGATAATTGCGCGCATCTTGCGTATCGTGCCTGTGCTCCGGAGAAGATGCCCGTGACATGGTCCTTCCCCCGATATCCTATGCTGATGCATGGACAAAAGGTGTGTACACACAGCTACGAGGGCCTTTCGCGTGGCCGTCGCCGCGATGCACAACTACATCACTTTGGTTTCCGGTTCGTGGGCCCAACAAAGAGACTGAATTTCGTGTATCGGGAGCAAGGGGCTCTTGCTCTCTTTCTCTCCTTCTCTCTCTCTCTCTCTCTCTCTTTGACTCCCCAAAGTCCGCGCCATTCCGCAGCTTTTATTCTTCGTTCGAGGCTTTTCGACTTCGGTATTCAAAGTGGCCACCGATCCACCCGGAACATCTGCATCTTTCACCCCGCGTGCGTGTCGCGTTCCTTGGCACTTGGTATTTACGTACATGTGTACATGCCACACGTATTGTCCCGTTAGGAGCGAAGATGCGAAGATCTCGTTGGACCGACGGGGCCTTATGGCCGCACTCGTTATTAACGAGTCGGATCTCTCCCATTATCTTCGGTGGACCCGTTTCTTCTGTATCTTTTGATGGTGCGCGGTGACGCGTCTCACGCGAGCCTAAAGGAAATAACGGGAAATCGGAGTGCAGTCCGTATAAAGGAGGAATGAAAAGTCCTGGAAAAGTAGAGAGTGAGAGGGCGACAAAGGGAGGAGAAGAAGAAAGCGGAGACCACACTGCGTGAAAGGAAAGGAGAAAGAAAAGATACGGCCCAATTTCTCATATCCTCGTCGCCAGCTCGTGCTCTCGAATTATCGATTATTCATCCTTTCGGAAAAGGATCCTGTGGCTGATCGAACGACCAAGAGGATCACGCGATCCTGCGGCGCACACGCGCGTCTTCTCTTTCGTCCTTCGTTCGTATATATATGTGAGAACATGTGTAGAATACCTATGGACATAAGGTATAGCAGTATTCGGGCACCGATGGGCCCGCGGGCCTAAATTTTAGAGCCCGTGAGGCCCCCTTTTTCAAAAAGGGTGATTTTATAACGAGCGCTCGTTATCGAGTCTCTCTCTTCTCTAATATCACACGCACAGGTGCTTCTACGGCATTAACTTTTACAGTATCATACTGTATATGCACGTACATGTAGTACACTTCTATTCGTATATTTAGTATACTTCTGTACGTGATAAGATGCGTCACTCTACTCATTATGAATATTGTTTTTCAATGTTGCTATACAGTCTGTATGGATGGGATGGGTTATTTTGAAAATGCAAATACTAAACGCCGCTGGATACGACGACAATCCGTAATGACTCGTGAGTTATTTTCATATTTAGTGACAATTGAGATATTATCCTTGTAATTGCTGTCTTCTTATCACTCTTCTCGAGAAATGACCATTTTACGTAGTGGAATGTCCCTTTACATATGTACAGGACGTAATAGACGAGTGACTGTATCGTGATGATCTGCATTCTGGGACCTATCGATCTATCGATCTATCGATCTGTCCATCTATCACTGTGTCTGTTTAAGTGCCCGAACGGTGGGACTTCACACTTTATTGGAAATTACTAGAAATAGGAAAGTTGCGCACCGTCAGGCCAGGTGATCGCGTTACCCATGAATTGGCAGATGTTTCGACGACCCTCTGCGTTACGCAACGGGCCCTTATGGGGTTTGTGCCAATAGAAAAAATAGTCTCCAAGCATTCTTCGACGCTTTCACGCAGACGTATGGATCTAGAAAAAAAACATTCCTTTTTACACAAAGTGGAACTATTTTGAATAACAAAAAATTAACATAAATATTCGTAAAAAAGAAAAAATCACATAAATTCCATAACGTCGTGCGATATCTTTTAGGGAAATTTCAACATTGTATTAATCCAGGATTTCGTTCCCTGGTGTGTTATGTAAACTCGCCTAGACGTATTCGTTACGCATTCACAGAGTACTAAGGCGCTCGCGCGCGCAATAAACACGCACTAACCAGAACGTTTAGTGCTTCTCTCCCACGCGACTCTCGACATCCTCCATAAAATGTATCCTGCACCGGGAGAGGCAGTAGAGACGTCTTGGCGAAAACTTCTTTAATCTTAAACAGCATCGCTTTTATGCCGGGATGCTGTGCACAAGACTGGGGATCAACGAGAGAAAAAGAGAGCGAAGGGGAGTGAGGAGGGAACTGAATAAAATAAAGGATGATAAAATAAAATGAAAAAAAAAAAGAATTTCTATTAAAAAGTATACAGTCAGACGTCGACTAGTATCGAACTCATATTTCGCCGGTCGATAATCTATGGAAAAGGATCGTCCGTTGAGCACGCATTTGCGCTGGAAAGATACCACCGTGGATACGGTGACTGGATTATGGGAGTTTACAACGCAGAATTCCAACTACCGTGAAGGAAGGCGTAATTCCGTATAGAATTATGTACGATAATACACCTCGATCGGACCTTGCTCTTTGTAAAGACCTGTATACCACGTACCTACAAAGAGGGAATGATAATCCACGAGTACACACCAAGCAAACCATCAAGATACGGGGGTCCATGAAGTAAGAAAGTAAAAACGGGGTAAAAAAGGGTAAAACGAATAGATTTCCATAAGAGGTGGAGAATCACCCCGGGGCCATCACGAGGCATCTTTTCTTCTGGAAATCCATAGAACCTTCATGGTTGCCTGGTATATGTGGTACATGTAGTACATGTGGTACATGTGGTACATAATACATAATATATAATACAGAGTTAGATTCCCTCTATAGATTTCATGATTTCGTGATCTCAGATTCGTAGGTTCTCATTAAGATGAATTTTTCGCGTAATCCTGGAATTTGTATTTTCCTCGAGAATCTCGGCTGTAGCTGTCGACAGACACGCGCATAATGGCGCTTCGCGAGGAGTGGCTACGCAATGGCAGAGCCAATACCAAAAGGATTAGTAAGAGCAGCAAGGCGAAAGAGGAGAGATGAGAGAGACTACACAAGGAAAGCATTCACGCACGGCGTGACTCGCTTAGAGAGCCAGTGATGAGAGAGGGAGCCGATACCCAATCGATAGATAAGTTTGGCTGATCGGCCGCAAACACAGCTGGGCGCGTAGCGTTCAGGTAACGCAGGACAGACGGTGCCTTGTTGCGACTGTGGACGAGGCTTTGTGTAGCCGTGGGGCTCCGTTTCTATCCTTCGTCTCTTTTAGTTTCCTCTATCGGCCTCAAAGTTTCTCCTATGCTTGCATTCTCTTTTTCTCTTCTCCTTGTGCTGCCTCTCCTCTCCTTTCTCCCCTCCCACTTCCCGAGACCTCATTCTCTCTCTCTCTCTCTTTCTCCGTACGTTCGCTGGCTGTGTATGCGCAGCTTGCCGCTTTTCTGCGTATTTCACTATCTTCCGGCTGAAGTTCTCACAAACGTAGCCCGAACTGCGGCCGTGTTTGCTCGGATTAACCGACTAGACGGATTATAAAAACGCGTTCAGAGTTCAGACTCTCCCTTCATTTCTTTTTTTTCCCCCACCTCTTTTCTACTCTCCCACGCGATCATACTGTGTCCACATTCTACGATTTCCTCTCATTTCGTGAATAGAACGATAGTGCGCCATGCATTGATATGGCTTATGGGCTGTTTGATCGCTCTCTCCCCACCTCCCGTACGATACCTGCTTCCCTTAGAACAGATAACTATAGAAATAATGTCTGATACGAAAGCGAGTTGTTCGTCGGAGCTGGAATAGTGAACATTTTTCCTTTCTTCTTGTTGCAGGTACGACCTGGGGTTGCGTCGGGGTAGCTAGTAAACGGTTTACCTGGGGTGAGGAAGTGGATAAGAGTATCCGTGAGGAGAAGAAGAGTCGGAAGGTCGGAAGCAGCGGGTCTCTGGCTCGCTCCCTCAGGAGAATAAGAAGAAGAAGAAGAGGAGGTGCGGCGGTGAGAGTGAGGAGAGGAGTAAGAACAGAGGAAGAGGAGGAGGAGGAGGAGGAGGAGGAGGAAGAACAAGAGGAGGAGAAAGGAATAGGAGGAGGAGGAGGAGGAGGTGGCGGTGGAGGTGGAGGAGGTGGTGGTGGTGGTGGTGGCGGAGGAGGAGGAGGAGGAGGTGGTGGTGGTGGTGGATTAAAAAGAATCACAAGAAAATTAGAGCCGCGTAAAATTGGTCGTGTAAATCCGGAGAAGGAAGGAGGCGCTGGCGCCGTGGGTGATGTGAGGCTGGCGCGCGCCTCACGTTTGGGGTGATGCCCTCCAGTGAGCCCCATCCTCCCCAATACCACCTTCAACATCACAGTATACCACAGACTCACCTTCAGCAACATCAGGCTAGCAACGCGATCGGTCAGCATCAGCTCTATCAGCAGCTGGTGGTGGCCCATCATCAGCAGCAGCAACACGGCGGACCCTTTCAAAATTCCGCGTACGCGCTACAAAAGCAGGAGATGAGTCCGGAGGAAGAGGGTGGCCGCGGGGGCGGGTCCCCTCCGGCTGCTCTTCATCAACCCCATCATCCTCGCACCGCGAGTCCACCCTCTGGTACAGAACCATGTACCAGGGATGCGATACCCACCCCGACGCCGATAGCCGACACGACGACAGCGACGACAGCTACCACCACCGGGATGACTACGCAGCAGGCCCCCCAACAACAACAACAACAGTCCCAGCAACCACAGAGCCAGCAACAGTGCCAACAGGGACCTAGTCCCAGTCCCAGTCCCACCGGTGGCGACGTCGAGAAGTTCGACGGCAAGATCGTCTACAACCCGGACGGCTCGGCGTACATAATCGAAGGCGAGAGTGAACTCAGCGAGGATGATTCGCTTCCCGACGGTTGCATCGTGGACGGTCGGGGCGTGTCGGTTCCTCATTCCCTGGTCTTTCCGCAGATAGCGAGTGCCTATTACGTCTCGCGACTCTATGCGCATCAGGCCTATCAGCAGCAGCAACAACAGCAACAGCAACGATCGGCTGCGCAACTGCAGCACAATCCTGACCTACCGGTGATGCACAGTTACAGGGTGATAAGTTATAGAAGCGCGGAGGGTAGCAAGCAACCGCCCCCGATCTCGGCGGCTCCGCCACCCCCCGCAGCCTCGGTGCCCGTCAAACCCATCCTCATGTGCTTCATATGCAAGCTCAGTTTCGGCTACGCCAAGAGTTTCGTTGCTCATGCTCAGGGCGAGCATCAACTCACCCTGATGGAGGATGAGAGACAGGTCCTCTCGCACTCGACTGCCTCCGCCATTATACAGGCTGTCGGGAGGGGTAAACAGCCCCTAGTAAGTTTTCTCGAGCCTGTAACGAGCTCGACTTGCTCCCAATCCTCCCCGGTGCTCTCGCAGAACCAGCAACAGCAACGAGTCGAGGTGAACGATCACGAGACGCCCACCACCACGAGCACACCGGCAAGCACTCCCGGCATTCCGAGTAGTCCTCAGCAACCACATCAGCAACAGCAGAGGCCCTCTCCTGGCACGCCAACGACCCCGACGTCGCACGCGAATCATCCTCTCGCCTATAATCATCAGCAACAGGCCCAGCAGCAATGGACTGGTGGTCAAGTGAGTGCGGCAGCCTGGGCCAAGGCTCCCGACGCCTCGGCCCTGCATTACACCTCACCGCCCCCAGCAACGACCAAGGGCTCGCCCTCCTCGTACGCAGCCCTTACTCAGCAGCCACCCAACTTCCTAACGGGAACGACGATAGGCGTCTGTCCCGAGCACATGCAGGGTCGGCCCAGCGGCGTAGAGTGTCCAAAGTGCGAGCTGATCCTGGCGAGCAGTCGGTTGGCTGGGCCAGGTGGTCCCCTCGCTGGTATCCACAGTAGGAACTCCTGCAAGACCCTCAAGTGTCCAAAGTGCAATTGGCATTACAAGTACCAAGAGACCCTAGAGATTCACATGAAGGAGAAGCATCCCGAGAGCGAGACGTCCTGTATCTACTGTATCGCCGGTCAACCTCATCCGAGGTTAGCCCGCGGCGAGACTTACACGTGCGGCTATAAGCCATATCGCTGCGAAGTCTGTAACTACTCGACGACCACCAAAGGCAACCTGAGCATCCACATGCAGAGCGACAAGCATCTGAACAACATGCAGGAGCTGCAACAAGGTGGCGGCGCCACGGCCGGCAGTAATCCGAGCTCATCGCAGGACGCGCCGATGCCCACGAGGAGTCCGCATCATCAGCAAAATCACAGTCCGCATCTTGCCAGTCAGACTGCCGGACAGGGAAAGCCGAAGCCGACCTTTCGCTGCGACGTTTGCAATTACGAGACGAACGTCGCTCGTAATTTACGGATACACATGACCAGCGAGAAACACACGCACAATATGTTGGTTCTACAGCAGAACGTTAAGCACATGCAGACCCTGTCGGCGCTGCAGTCGCATCATCAGCAGGCTCAGCAGCATCATCATCAGCAGCAACAACATCAGCAACAACTCGAGCAACTCCTCCATCTGGGCGGTTTGGATAAGCCTCAGCACGCCGAAGCCGCCCTCGCGGACATGGCCTACAACCAGGCTCTTCTTATCCAAATGATGACGGGCGGACAACTTCCGCCGCAATTACCACCAGAACTGATGGGCAGCATGGCCAGCATGGGAGCCATGGGAAATCTCGCGGGCGACGTGGGGCTCTCACCTGACAGTATGGAGCCACCTCCGGAGCCAGCCGATCCTGATCCGACTCACCTCTATCACTGTTGCGTCTGTAATAGCTTCGCGACGGACTCCCTCGAGGCTCTGGGTCACCACCTGGCCGCAGATCGCACCAGGACGCGAGAGGGCGAGATACTCGCCCTCGTCGCCGGGCACTTCGTCTGCAAGCTCTGCTCCTACAAGACTAATCTCAAGGCGAACTTTCAACTTCACTGCAAGACCGACAAGCATCTGCAGCGACTTCAGCACGTGAACCACGTGAAGGAGGGTGGACCCCGGAACGAGTGGAAGCTAAAGTACCTTGCGTCGCCGACCAGTGCAGCGCAATTGCGCTGTCACGCCTGCGACTACTACACGAACAGCGCACATAAATTAGCGCTTCACGCCGCATCTCCAAGACACGAGGCTGCCGCTCTTCTTCTACGGCATCTTCTCGAAGCTAGTGCAAATACCGGAAGTCCTGGCAAGCTCTACCACTGCGCTCTGTGCGGATTCAGCGCCAGGCATCGTTTGCCGTTGCTGCAGCACGTGCGCTCGCTCAGGCACCTTCAGATGGAGCAGCTGCACCAGTTTCATCGGCGCAGCGGCATTCAGGGTAACGAGACGCCGCATACGGATATCGGCGATGTGTTCCAGGTCATTCCGGATCCGGATGTTCCTCAGAACCAGCAATCGAGTCCTACTACACCTACGACGCCAAATGCCGCAAATACCGGCAATGGTAAGTTATAGATAATATATATATATATATACATATACATATACATATATATATCTCCTACGGAAGTGCCAAGCGCAAAGATCCCACCTACTATCGCAGATAACGAATATCAGTTGTCCCTCTGTCACGAATTAATCAGCTGCTTAGTTGCCCGATTAATTAACGAGTACAAATCGACCTCGAACACCTTTTCGTGGCCTCTGATATCAATTGGCTCAATTCTATTAGCTGCATATACGTTCTCTCGTTCTCTATCCTCTCATCGATTATTTCAGTAATTAGCCTCAGAATTACCGTAATTTTCGTAACATATGGTAGCGTGGCGTGTGCCCGGCACAATGGCCGGTTTCTACTGACGTGATCGTATATGCTTATAAATATGCATATACAAAAGAATATATAGTAG
Organism: Cephus cinctus; assembly: GCF_000341935.2. Lineage (NCBI taxonomy): Eukaryota > Metazoa > Arthropoda > Insecta > Hymenoptera > Cephidae > Cephus > Cephus cinctus. Next base: position 451,402 of record NW_014332911.1, on the reverse strand, counting down.
ATCCTTGGTGGGATCGCGTTCTGTCCAGAAAACGAAGGAGAATGAAAGTGCAGCACGCGCTGCATCGCGAGTCACAGAGTCAGACTGCAACTGACGTCCATGGGCGTCCATGGGCGTCCCGGTTGGTCATGGGTTGCATCTTATATCCCTATAAATATATATATATG
>NW_014332911.1:442547-450999 GCF_000341935.2 Cephus cinctus | reverse complement strand
TATATATATATATATATATATATATATATATATATATATATATATATATATATATATATATATATTATATTGTATACCCGTCTCACCACTACACGAACCCTTATGCGGTTTCGGACAATACTACCTTCCCCTGCCTGTACTCTCGTACACGCTCCTCACGGAAGCGGCCATTCGGTAATTTCGTATTGACCATCTATAATTTGACTTTTATTATTCAACCAAGGAGACTCACTGTATGTCCCATCTGCGGAGCCTCAGGCATTTCCACCTTTTCACCATTTTTATTATATTTTATTCTCTCCCTTTGCTCTCTTTTTTTTTTCATTTTTTTTTACACGCACGGCCATTTTTTTCTTTTTCATTCTGTTATTCTTTTTAATGTCGCACTTTCTCCGGGTTTTTTTAAATCATCCACGAATGTCTTATTCATACTATCGAACGTTACATTTCCGTTTCCGGTTTTACGATCGAATTCCTTTTCAGCTACGGATCCAGTCTCTCGTTGCCTTTTATAGTATTTATCGTGTATTATCGGGCACTATTTATCGTCTACTTTCACTAGTCGCTTTTGTAACGTTAACCGAATGTTTTCTTCTTCTTTTTATCTCTTAGTTTTTGTTTTTTTATTTTCCTTTTTTTTTAATCACGTTTCGCTCACTCTACCAGTTATGCCAGAAGTGTATCGTGATTTGCTATTCGCGTAACAATTAACCGCTTCCACTGTAATTATATTATTACGGGACTGGCCAATATCGTTTATTAATGAGTCGTATTATAGTCCGCGCATTATAGTACAGCAGGAGAGAATTGAACGGGACACGATGGGCTACCATAAGGAAGGTAGCAGTAGTAGGATATAAAAAAGAAGAGAAAGTTATAAGTGCGGTTGCTCAGCTACTACGAGCTGTAATTATTAATTTTATGATTTAATTATCGATAGATTTAGTCAATGTCTTCAGCTAAACTTCATCCTGCTTCATTCTCATTTGTTCTCGGAGAAAACTATGATCAATCAATCCCCACCACGTCCAACGATCCCATTCTGTCGTTATAATGAAAAGAGAATTTTAGAATTTCCAATTGCAATTTAATTGCGAAAAGAAAGTCGGTTAAAAGTTCACATGGTCAGTTTAGCGTTTCTTGAAATTACGCAAGAACGTTCGGACGATTTCATATGGCTTTCTGAAACCTACAAAGGAATATCGGCGTGAGAGCAGGAAACGTGTATCAAGTGCAAAGAATGTGAAAAACGAAAAGATAACACAGAGTATTCGTCGATCGATGCACACTGGAGAAAATTTGATTTGTTTTAATTTCAGAGCGGCGCGAGGAAGGAAGTGACTGCGGTAGCGAAGTGAAGCAAGAACCGGATACGGAGCAGGAGGTGGATCAGGAACCGGAAACAGAGGCGGAAGAGATCCTGTGTCCATATTGCACGTATCAGCCGAACTCTCGTGAGGAGTTACGTCAGCATCTCCAGGTGGCTCACGTGCAGGAGGCCGATGATAATAAAAGCGAAAGTGTCAAGGAGGAACCCACCCCGGAACTTTTGTGTCCATTGTGTCAGGACAGTTTCAAGGAACGTTCGGCGCTCGAGAAACACGTGATGCAAATACACTCGGTCAACGCAGATGGACTTCAGAGATTGCTGTTGCTGGTCGATCAGAGTCACTGGTTGAACAACAATCCAAGAAACACTTCGACGCCGGCAGCAACACCGACTTCGCCTGGTACAACGAGCAAGCAGCAACTTCAGCAACAGCACCAACAACAGGACGAGGATTTGAACGAGCGTCCCGGCAACGAAGACATCGAGGAAATCGCTAGGTGCACTGTGTGCGGGAGAGTGTGTCGCTCCTTGGAGGAGCTTCAGCAACATCACAGGGAGGCTCATCCAGCAACGACACCAACGTTGGCAGTCAGCGAGAAGCACGTCTACAAGTATCGGTGCGGCCAGTGCAGTTTGGCCTTCAAAACCCTCGAGAAACTCCAGCAACACTCTCAGTACCATGCGATCCGCGACGCCACCAAGTGCGCCCTCTGCGGAAGATCCTTTCGTTCGGTTCAGGCGCTGCAACGGCATCTCGAGTCGGCCCACGCTGATCTTCACGAAGACGAGCTAGCCCAATACAAGCAGAGCCTTCTTCACGCGCATCCGCTTCTCCAGGCACTGACGGAAGAGGCGCTGAGACGTCAGGGTGGACTCACCGCCGAACAGACCGTCGAGGACGAGGCGACGCGCGACGAAGAGGAAAGCGACGCCAGCGATTCCTTCCCACTGCACAAGGAGCAGCGTCTCCTCGAAGACTATCTGAACAGCCAACCGGTGGCCGAGGATTCCTATCCCGATCCAGCCCGTAAGTTCAAGTGTCACAGGTGCAAGGTCGCCTTCACTAGGCAAAGTTATCTCACCGGACACAATAAGACATTACTGCATCGTAAAGGCGAGAAGATGTCCTATCCCGTGGAGAAATATCTGGACCCTAACAGGCCGTACAAGTGCGACGTCTGCAAGGAGAGCTTCACGCAGAAGAACATTCTCCTAGTGCATTACAACAGCGTCAGTCACTTGCATAAATTGAAGAGGGCGATGCAAGATCCGGGAAATAATAACACATTGATATCAGTCGTGCCACCAGCGAGTCCTACCGAGTCGCCCGATTCTCAGCAGGATCAGGATAAGAAACCATACAAATGTAATATCTGTAAGGTTGCCTACTCGCAGGGTAGTACTCTGGATATTCATATGAGAAGTGTGCTGCATCAGACAAGAGCAAGCAAGTTGCCTGATCTCGCTGCCAGTGGACAGTTGGATCTTGCCAGGCCATTGATCGAACAGCCACCTCCTACCAGTCCTAGCAGTCCACCCTGCAATACTAATTCTAATGCAGGAAACAGCAATATGCTCTCGTGTCCAAGGTGCAGCGCGCTCTTCGTCAATCAGGAACAGTTAGCCACGCATCAGCAGCTTTATTGCATCTTCAGCAACCCCCTAGCGCTCTTCCAGCAGCTTGCTGCTTCTCAGCAGATAGCGAATGCCACTCCTGCTAAGACGCCACCACCGGCGTCGACTACTCCTGGACCGCAGCTTGCACAGCAAAGTCAAAGTCAACAGACGTCCCAGACTACGCAAGACATTTTGTCACAGCCCAGACACAAAACCTCGCAGATGTACAAGCATCTACTTGAGAGCTTTGGCTTTGATCTTGTGATGCAATTCAATGAGAATCATCAAAGAAGGCAGAGGAAGGAGGAGGAAGCAGCAGCTGCGTTGCAGGCACAACAGGAACAACAAAAGCAAGAGCAACAGAAGCAGGCCTTGGCGGCTCAGGCTGCTCAGGAACGCGAGGAGGAGGTCGAGGAGCATGTCGATGACGATGTAATTCCTGAATTGACCAGGAGTACGTGTCAGCATTGCAGTAAGGAATTTAGCAGTGTTTGGGTCCTTAAGGCCCACTGCGAGGAAGTGCACCGTGACCTAGTGCCAAGAGAATTCCTGGAAAAATACGCTCAGCAATTCAAATGTGAATACGAGAAGAAGAGTGTCGTTGTTACAGCAGCAACGTCGTCCTCGACAACAACAGCACCCAGAAGTTCGACGCCGGCATTAAGCCAACCTCAGGATCTCAGTCCTGATAAGGATACGCGGGAAAAGGATAAGGATGACGTTGTTGAGACCAAGGAACGTGCCACCAGGACTCCCGAAGCAACATCCACGACGCCAGCAACAACTCCTGCTTTGAGTAACACCCCAGTTTCGAGTACGGACTCGACTACTCCCACAGTACCTACCAATAATGCTCAGCACCACATGCAGCAACAACAACAGCACCAACAGCAGCAACAGCAACAGCAACAACAGCAGCAGCAGCAGCACGCTCAAATGACTCTGGCCCAACAGATGTCTGAAATGCAAGCTGCTTTGAATGCTATGGCCGCCTCACAACTGCAGCAACAACTGCAACAGTATCCTGGACTAATGATGGGCATGATGGGACTTCCTCTGGGACTTAATGTTCCGGCTTTGGCAGCGATGAACCTTCAGCCTCCGTTGGTTCCCATGATGCTACCCCCTCCCCCGTACGATGGAGCCACTGGCGCTTATCCGCCTATCAATGCTCAGGCCGACATCCTAGCTAAACAACATATCGCGCTTCAACAACAGCAAGCTGCTGCGGTAAGTACATCAGGCTGTTTCTCGTACTTTCTCTCCTTTCTCATGTCGTTCATTCAACTATCTTCGTATTAACTATCTTCAATTATACAATCCAGTTAACTCGTATAGATTAGGTGTGAAAATGTGCGCGAAAATTTCTGTTCAACAGGCAAACGCGGCGGCGTCGCAGAAACGAGCGCGTACGCGCATTACGGATGAGCAGCTAAAGATTCTACGGGCCCATTTCGACATTAACAACTCCCCTGGGGAAGAACAGATTCTGGACATGGCAGCGCAAAGTGGCCTACCCCCGAAAGTCATTAAGCACTGGTTCCGCAACACGCTATTCAAAGAGCGCCAAAGGAACAAGGACAGTCCATACAATTTCAACAACCCACCTAGTACAACCCTCAATCTGGAAGAATATGAGAAAACCGGTGAGGCCAAAGTAACTCCGCTGAACTCGAGTGTGTCCGGAAGTAGTTCCTCCGATGACAAGAGTCCCAATAAGCAAGCCTCCCCACCTCCATCCTCATTAAATAACGTTACCACCTCTCAAACAACCGAAATCAAACAAGAAATCCCAGAGCCGTCCCAGTGTCAACAGCAGCAGCATCCGGAAGAGCAGCAGCATCACAGCCCGGGTAGTTGCGGTGATCAACAGTCGAGGCCGCACTCACCGGCCCTCAGTATGAATTCGGTCTTTTCGGGATTACATCACGACATAGCGCACACTCCTACTCCCACAAGCGCTCCCAGTACACCTATGCTACCGCCAAAATTAGCACCACAAAATTTTACCAGCTCTACGCCTGGCGTTAGTGCTGTAGTTCCTGGAGCGATTGCTGCCATGGCGCTCACGCCTCAAAGATCGCTGAGCCCAGGACGCAGTCCGGCGGATTATTCTTTCGGCGGGAACAGCAACGGAAGCAATTCCTCTGGCGGAAGTTCAGGCAAGAGGGCTAATCGGACGAGGTTCACCGATTATCAGATAAAGGTACTACAGGAATTCTTTGAGAACAACGCATACCCAAAGGACGACGATTTGGAGTATCTGAGTAAACTATTGGGCCTCAGTCCTAGGGTCATCGTGGTCTGGTTTCAGAATGCCAGACAGAAGGCTCGTAAGGTGTACGAGAATCAACCTGCTGCTGAGCCTGTGAATCCTGGTGGTCGTGAGGGCGACGACGGTTCAGGAAGGTTCCAAAGGACTCCAGGATTGAATTATCAATGCAAAAAGTGTCTTCTGGTATTCCAACGTTACTACGAACTGATACGTCATCAGAAGACACACTGTTTTAAGGAGGAAGACGCAAAGAGAAGTGCACAGGCACAGGCGGCAGCCGCACAGGTTGCTGCAGTACTGAGTTCAGAGGACAGCAACAGCAGCTCGACAACAACAACTAATGCAGTTGTCAGCAATGCCCCGAATGCTCCAGCCCTTGCCGAACAGCTACAACAACCCCTGAGCACAGCAACGCCGCCGCATCATCAGCAGGGTATCAACCAGCAACACCAATCAACTCAACAACAGTCCCAGCAGCAAGCTCAAACCGAAACGAAGGAAGGCAGTTTCCAATGTGACAAGTGTAATCTGATGTTCGGAAGGTTCGAACTCTGGCGTGAACATCAACTAGTACATATCATGAACCCCTCTCTATTTCCACCCGCCTATCCTCCTGACTCGCCCTTCGGAATTCTTCAGCAACAAGCGCTGAACGCCACGACGGGAGTAACTTCCGACAATCCGCATCCGTTGATCGCCATGATGCAGGATCGTAAACGGAAGTACGAAGACTTTGAGGAGGGAACCGGAAGTGACGGCAGAGCCAATAGCGAACATTCGGAACAGCCGAAAGACAAGAGGCTAAGGACTACCATTTTACCTGAACAGTTGGACTACCTTTATCAAAAATATCAGATAGAGTCGAATCCATCGAGGAAGATGCTGGAGACGATAGCACGGGAAGTTGGCCTGAAGAAACGCGTTGTCCAGGTCTGGTTTCAAAATACGAGGGCAAGAGAGAGGAAGGGTCAGTTCAGGGCCCACAGTCAGGTTATAAACAAGCGATGTCCCTTCTGTCCGGCTTTGTTCAAGGTGAAGTCTGCCCTAGAGTCTCACCTGAGTAGCAAACATGCCGACCAGGTCGCACGCGGGGAAGTGAATATCGACAATATACCGGATGAGGAATTGTCAATGGAGTCTGCACCGTCAAATCCAAGTACGCCCAACATGATGCCACCGCTGTTTCCGCCGTTCAACACCGAAATGGAGGCTTCCTTGAAGAAGTACTACGAGGAGTCCATGAAGCGTTACATAAGTGAACTGCAAGCACACACGAGTAACGGAAAACAAGAAATTACCACCGGATCGGCGTCTTCCGGTCACACCGGTGAATCTCCTTTGGATCTGAGTAAACCCGTGGACCTCAGTAGACCCGTTAAACTGAGCCTGGGGGGTCTCGGGAACCTCCTGGAGGAGCAGCACTCGGCGCATCTTCGAGGAGGCAGCGACTGCGGCCCGTTGACGGATCTCTCGGAACGCAGCGTCTGCGACGAGGACAGTATGAGCGAGACCACGGAGTTCCTAGACGACGAGAGTGGTCCTGCGAGTCCAGCATCGAGTACCCAAAGTTCGAGGCAAGGGCCAGGTCGTGATAACAGCATCGGTGGCGGTGTCAGCGAGTCGCGACTTCCTGGAGGTGGTAGCGGAAGTGGAAGTGGTCCCCTATCGAGCGGCGCAGGTCAAACCGGTGGGAAGCGTTACCGCACCCAGATGTCTGCTACCCAGGTCAAGGTGATGAAGTCCCTCTTCTCGGACTACAAGACCCCGACGATGGCCGAGTGCGAGATGCTCGGCCGGGAGATAGGTCTACCGAAGCGCGTCGTGCAGGTGAGCAACGTGCAGAACACTCGAGCAGAGTCGCATTCTACCTCGTGATCCCCGAGGATAGAAAGAGATTAGAGAAATCAGTCTAGAGCTCGGCCAGGAAGATTAGGAAAAATTAAAAAAAGAGAAGGCTAGAGGAGAGTTAACAAAGCCGCCTTATAGGTCTGGTTCCAGAATGCACGTGCCAAGGAGAAGAAGGCCAGGTTGGCGGCGGGCCTACCCGCTGAGGGTTCGGCTGTACAGGCACACAGGGGCCCAACGGGCCCCGACGAGTGCCGGCTCTGCTCGGTCCGATACTCGCCGAAATCTCCGCTCCAGGAACACGTCTTCTCGAGACGGCACATCGAGGCCGTCCGCGTCGCCGTCGAGGAAGGCACCCTGGTCCCGCCAACCCCCGGAGCACCCATTCTACCCGGTGGCTCCGGGACGGGCGCCACTTCCGCTACGTCTAATCAGCAACCACCCGGACAGCAGCAGCAGCAGCAGCTACAGCAGGACGAGAATATGATGTACGGATCGTTGTTCCTTCATCCTACGGCCATGTTCCAGACTCAGCAACAGCAACATGCCGGTGCATCTGCGGCCAGCTCCGCAACCACCACGGCCGGTGAGTGTCTGGCTGACCTCCTAGACTCATAAGCGATCGTAATGGTTCCGTGCCTCCTCCTTGCCTTCGGTATCGTTATTTAATCTTTCTCTTCTTCATCTTCTTCCTATTTTTTATTGTCGTTTTAATCTACGGGACAACCGGGACAGTGTTTGGCCGATCAGACGGATTAGAAATATATGTACTGGAGGAACTCGAGTGTGTTTCAGGGATATGAGGAGGGAGGAGTGTGGCACGAGCCAATATCTCGTCTCGTGGTTCACGTTTATACATACCTTACATAGTTGGGCCCGTGTGATAATCTAGGGGGCCCGATTTTATCTCGTGTTTATAAATATAGATATCTAAAATACTTTTTATATAGTACGAATAATATATCCAGAGCTAGGCAATACTGAAAGTTCCTATCAGATGACTATTCTAGGCGTAAGTGATTGAGAGCGAGAGAGAGAAAGAGAGAGAGAGAGAGAGATTTTCTTCTTCTTTTTTTTTATTACTGTGAAGAAACGAGGAAATTAGTTAACAGGGTGTGAAAATTACAAAGGAGGAGATTACGAGGAAAAATTTAGGAGAGAGCGTTAGTCTAATTTGTTTTATTTCCTTTATTATTATCATTTATCGTTTCCTTACATATCTCAATGTCTCCTAATTTCCTTTTCTCTTTTTCTCCCGCTCTTCGTTTCTCTGTCCTTAATTTCTCCTTTCTCCCTAATTATGCAGAATATCTCCCCCGATATTCTTCTTCTCCTATTATTCTTCGATTTCTGCCCTCTTAATTTTGTCTCCCCCCCCCCCCCCC
>NW_014332911.1:436381-442342 GCF_000341935.2 Cephus cinctus | reverse complement strand
ATTATATCCTTCCTGCTCTAAACGACCGATCTTTCCCAACCGGAAATATACTTCGCATTAAGTTGCTGTATAGTAAAGACTATATTAGAAATTATAACGATTTTATTATTATATTTTGATGATTGACGATGGAGCTATATCATTGTCCATTGCGATTGACCTATTATTCGATGCGTTTGGTTCGTTTATATAGTATAGCCAGGAACGGAGGACAGACTATATTGCCTTTAATTCCTACTTTAGGGTAGCAAAGCATCCAGACTCCTTCAGGAATCGCTCCTTCCTCTCATTTCACCTAAAACTCCCCGATTCCAATGTCCAGCAGCTATACACAGCTGCATCCAATTAATCCACTTAATCCACGTATGGTATCCATCCCCCCCCCCGCCCTATTATCCATCGACACCCATCCCACAAGCCATCCCAAGAGCGTGTCATACGTAAGATTGCTCGGTAATAATTATTTTAATTCGCCGATTAACGGGCCCAAACAGTGTCTGTACATACATATATACCTCGCAAGCCCTCGCTCTTGTAACCGGGGCCCGGATGGGGCCCGCTCGATGCGACCAGGCCCAATCCCAGGCCCCGCCGCTACCGCGGAGTCTCCTGGCAACTCTCGACGCTTCGGCAATTGCTGCGCCAAGATACGTCATAGCACTCCTAGCGATACAATACTCGTCAAATGAGAAATACGTACGTTACGTTATGTTTAATTATTATTGCCTCGTTGATAATCCAGCGACTGTTACGAAGCGTCGAGACACGAGACGACTCGGTGAACAATTACTATGACACTCATCTTATTCGCCACTATTATTAATTAATTATTTGTTTTATGCGTTAGTTATTTATGAGTTTCCTATGCGGCAGCAACGATCTCGTCCGCTCTGGTATCAGTGACGTCACGATTTCTTGATTAATTGCACCAATCGAAAACTGATCATTGATTGTTTTTCTGCTATTATTAATGAACGTTAATTAATATTATTATTTGCCTGCACGTCGATACTGGAACCGGCGAGACCGTCGCGTCGTTCGTTCGCTTCTTTTTTCACGATTGCGACTTCATTTACCCCATTATCCGTTTTTTCATTCGTTTTGACAAAATCTCTCCCCTACCCCCACTCATCCGCCACCGCCGAATTATAATTTTTTGGACTATCTACCCTCATACACAAACACAATGTTATTGTACGTCGATCCCTACTACTCTTCTGTAAATAGTTTATTATTATTTTATATTATTAATATTATATTATTTTTCTTCCGTTCTAGTCTAAAATAAAGCTATACTATCGCAACATTAATTATTTTCGTTTATTCTTTTTTCGAATTTTTACCACCACACGACAAACCATCCCTTGAAAAAGCCCAGTCCATCCGATTCCATCGGTCCCACCGTTGCTCCCACCTCATAGCATCGCAGTTTATATTATTTGTTTATAATTCTTCATTTTGTTTCTGTGGTACGCATGTCAAGTTTATATTTTTTTAAAAAGTCATATATATTCCCTAATGAAAATTCACTCATGAAGTGCACCTGGTTTCTCTGCTAAATAAGTGTTAGGAAGCTGCTCAAGTCGACATGCTCCAAGTAGAGGCTCGGCAAGTCTAGTCCAAGCCTATAGTCTAAGTCTAACAATGTAAGCTCAGCCTCGGCAGTGTTGAGGTGGGTCACGTGGTCACCTGGCCACGTTTCACCGTAGAGAATAAACGACCAAGAGACTAAGAGGCGTCGTATCCGCGTCGCAAATTAGAAACGACAGGGAAGCAGCACTAAGGCGATGTGTTCTCTTGCCGACCCGACTGGAGGAACCTCCGAGGAGCCCCTGAAACCTGAAACAACCAGCAACCCCGGCGAACCTCCATTTGCTCCTGACATTTCTATTTCCGGCTGTTGGCAATCCTGCCAACTGACCACTGGCTTTGCCTTGCTGAAACTTGGTTAGCCTGCCGACTGCGGCCATTGCCGTGAGTCTCTTTCTCTTTCTCTTGGGAAACGGGAAATGGAGAAGCGTAAAGGAGAGAAGGAGAGACGCACATGCGAACGAAGCATCACCGGGACGCTGCCAGCAGTATCGCTGATTCCCCGTCCTGGATTTTCATTTTTTTAATTTCTTTTTGCTTCTTTTCAAGGCTTCTTCACCTGGTTTCTTTTCTCGACATCTTTTTATCCAACGGCTATTTTTCGTGATACAAAGGGAACAGTTTTGGGCCGCGACGAAGCGAGAAACGGGCCCCTGGCTATTGTAATCGGGCGTCATGGTAGAGCCTCATCGCTGCTCCGACGTCGCGGCGGCAGCGTCCTCGGCGTGTAAGGCCCCCTAAACGGCGCATCCCTTCGGACAATTGACCAGCCATTGGGGGACGGACGATGAAAAAGGGGCAAAAAGCAGAGAATATTCGCTCAGAAAATTGATTCCTTAGCGACGATCGAACTGGCGGCGCTTTTGATGATTCCTTCTGGTTAGCTCACGGGAATCCCAGCCGAATCCCCTTCGCCTTTGGGGGATAAGATATCCCTTAGCTGGGTCCCCTCTCGCTCGTTTCACGGGATCCTTTAAGAGGCCCTTTATCGCGCGCGTACGCATGCCGAATCCATTAATTCGGCTCCTCTAAGAAAAATACCAGGGACAGACGGCTTATTTAAATGCGAAAAGGCCCCGTTAACCGGCCGACTCGAAAGCGTGCTCCGCACGCGATTCCGCCCTTAGCACAAGGCTATTTACACTCCTGCGCTCAATCCTTCGAGATGCTAATATAAATCACATGTCTCCTCGAAGCCAAAACCGATTCCGGAAGTGACGCAGGGTGTTCCTACCGTTGCCAGCCCCTAGCAAAGATCCTTTGTTATTGGGCATACCTCAGCCAGAAGGCATAGATCCGGCATCAAACTAATTTTAAAGAAGGTGAACCCGTGTCTGTCGTATGACCCTCTTTCAAGAAGTCCCCTCGTCTTCTTACGTGCCTTCGTCTTATGCGCCGTTTTGACGTTACTCCTTTGCGCGTGTCTCATACGGGGACCCTTTTTCGGGGCCCACGAGACAGACTCCGCCTCAAGGCTATTTCCATTTCTACAAGGTATAACGTCCTCTCGGACGGCTAGATTCGTGCTAACATTTTTCAAAGGCGCCTCTCCCCACTCCCGACACCCATATGTTGTCCAATTCACTTTCGGCCATTTGTTATATCGATCTCTCATACGCACCTCCCCTGTACATTGGCTCGTACACATACATCCGTACTTGTACCCCGAAGCCGCCAGCGTGCACGGGTGAGAACCTAAAAAGGTTCTGGCAATGCGCGGAAATACATAAAACCGAGGTTGCGCAAAGAATAAATCATTAGGAGCTCCGGGAGTTAGAAGCTATTATGTGACTCATGGGGGTTCGGCTTGGACAAAAAAGAAAGAAAAAAAAGCACTATGTATATATGTAACAAGGGGTAAGAATAAAATCAGAGGGTCTTCCACGGGCAATTCGGATACGATCGCTAACGATTTTCACGAAATCCCAGGAAAGGGGATTGCAGAAAAAATCCCCAGTGTAGGAAATGGGAAAATGGTGAAAATGAGAATAGTGCCAAAGCATCATTGTCATGATTAACCTAAGAGTAGTCAGTTGTACAAATGCCTATTAAGGGTTAACTAACAAAGATCCTGGACCGCTCGTTCAGGAACAATTGACCTTTGTTGTTCTTTGAACGTGAGAGAAACTTGAAGTAAACAAGAGGGGCACGCGACCATAGTGCCAGGAATTAGGACGGATACGGTAATCGACGCCTTCCTTGTTCTACCATGCTGATAGATTCGTGGCTACTCAAGTGCTAGAAAAAGGGGCCTACGTGAGTCCCATAGAGGAGGTTAGGCTCTACAAAGGTATTTCGGACGCTCTGCCGTTTCGTTTGGACCGTTGCTTATGCTTGGTAGAGAACTAAAAAAAGTGTAACGCTTCGAGAGTAACAGAAGGGCGGTGAAGAATCGGGAGAGAGCGAGAAAAGAAGAAATAGAAGGAATATTTGAAAAACTTGGGAACCTATGGCGGCAGAATTTTTTCTTTCTTGGTATACCTACGGCAAAGCGTTACGGGCTGTGCGGTGAGTTCACGCTTTCCTTAAATATAAATTTAATTTCGTTTCGATACTTCGCCCTGATCGTAGAAGCGTATCTTGTGGGAAAACTTATTTCCCGTTACGTATTGTGATGTGATTTTTCGATTCACGGTCGCAAGGCGACTCCGGCAACCGATACAGATAACGTTCGCGATTTCTGGTTCTCTTCGGGTCGCCACCCTGCTCAGCAGCTACGCTCTCGGATTGATTCCTATAGTTAGGCCAATGCACTCGGAAGATTTCGTTATGCTTTAGTTGAGGTCGAGATGCTCGAATCTGCCGTGGGGAGATAGGCTCAAGGTACCGAATTGTCCGGCAGAGGAGAGTACCCGACGGAGACGTCTCCACGGACCGGCAGAATCCCGGGTGAGATTCTGGCGCCCCGCTGGAGATGGGCAAAGGGCTATGGAGATTAAGGGCAGGAGAGGAACCTCCTGCCCGAGTTAGGAAGTTACGTACCGATTCGTTAAGAAACGCTCTCAATTTAGTTTAAAGGGACGACTCGAAAGAGATAGAAGAGTTATCGGGTAAAAGGCTCTCGACCCATCAGAATGATTAGTTCTCGGATTTGGCATTTGGCTATTGCAGTTTGACCATTGTCAAAGCAGTCTGTCTCGGGTCACCGACCGAGGTGTCACGGGCTGCCTCGCGCTCCCGTGCTATCTGTTGATAGTTTTTCTTGCCGTGTTTCGCTACGGTATAGCAAGTTCTCGATTCGTACAGTTCTCGCGTTGTTCTCGCGACATCCAGGCAATTCTATGAATTCCTGTGAGTGTTACGGAGGTGTAGTGCTGCGCCTTAGTGCAGTGCTCCCCAGAGTGTCCTTTGGATGCAGTTCTCGACCTCCACGGATTAGCTGCACCAGCTCCGGTGAGGACTCCCAATTTATTAATTGGCGAAGGGATCTCGACAGATAGTTAAGATTCGTTCTGATACGTTCTCGATTCGTCGCTCTCTGTCTCTCGCACTATTTGCCGGACTCTTACTCCGACCCTCTCTACCTCAACCTACAGTTCTCGACCTCCACGGATTAGCTGTACCAGCTCTGGTGAGGACTCCCAATTTATTAATTAGTGAAGGGATCTCGATAGATAGTGAAGATTCGTTCTGATACGTCCTCGGTTCGTCGCTCTCTGTCTCTCGCACTATTTGCCGGACTCTTACTCCGACCCTCTCTACCTCAACCTAGCAGCCTGAGCGGCCGTGCATTTCCGTAACCGTGCGCTCCCGTTCGTGTATCCAGTTGCGTTTGCTAATTTTACGCGACCCCAAAGATCGACAGGATCCGTCAAGCTATCGCCTCGTCTGATAGGTTCCGTCAGAGTTCTCGTTCTTGGTGGAGTTGGGCCTGTTCCACCCGAACTCCCAGTTTATAACGACTCGTCAGTTCCCGGTGAAAAAAGAATTGGCTGGCGGCCGCCTGGCTTGCGGATGCACGAACGACGGGTGGACGGCCGAAGGTAACGTAGGTTAGTTCTCGGATTTTTTTCGAGGATTTTTGAATGAGCGATATGCTCGTCCTTCTCTTGGGCATAAAAGTGCCCTCGAGTCCGTCTCTCTCGCACTCACGGCGAGTATAGAAAATTCCATAGTCTGAAAATCCTACGCCTTTCCTCATAAACCGCAGTTCAATACACGTTACTGGCAGGAGTCACAGAGTTCGGTGCACCTTCGTAATAATTGAATGAGCATCTAATACCAGCTATAGATAGACACGTACGTTGAACAATGGCCGTATAAAGCAAAGGCCGAACGAAGGAAGAGGAGGCCATCGAGGATAACCTAGTAAAAGTAGTGAAGCGTCGACCGGGCGTCGGACGGGACTCTTCCCCCCCCCCCCCCCCCCCC
>NW_014332911.1:402805-436293 GCF_000341935.2 Cephus cinctus | reverse complement strand
GGTGTTTGTCGAAGGCGCTACTGGAATCCGGCAAAAAACTTACCAGTCGGCTACTGGCCACTCTAATACTCGACTATAATGTGCTACATTATTCTATACTGTGTACGAGCTAACACCAATCTTCCCTTTCACGGAAAGTCTTGCCAAGAATTCATATAGAGCCTAATGTCTATCCCTTTGTCTAGTCGCATCGAGTGTCTCGCTGCTTCCACAGAATTCTTCCCATTTCGTCCATTTTATGTATTTCACCCTAATAAACACAGCAGCTCCAGAAACGTCGCAGCTTGACACGAAGTATGGCTGATACGTATAGCGATATGGAATTTTTTTCAATTAAAGTCCGAATAAAATTCCTCGTAGCTGCGAGCTGCCAGCCAGGTAATAATGGCGTCAGATGATAAAGGAGGTGAGTCTGAAGATGGTAAAGAGGTACACGTAGTCCGGATGGCTCAGGTTGAACCCGCGACCGCAGATCGTAGTCCATCCTCGCGGCGGCCGGTGGTTGAAGTTGTTGTCTGAATTATACTCTGATTATACTCCGAGTACTCGCTGGGTATGATTAAACATTAAACAACGCCATTATCCCGAGGCACACGGTGGTGGTAAGGTCCCGCTACATTGAGAGGGGAGGAAGGATAAATAGAGAGTGGGAGAGAGAGAGAGAGAGAGAGAGAGAGCCAAGACTAAAAGGGAGACTCGAGCAAAGTGCTTGCAGTAGTACCAACTTCCTTCATCATTCGGCATGAAAACTTACTAAAGGGAAAAGGAGCTTCTGACGTTAGTTAGTTATGGCGAATATAATGCTCCTAGTAATAGTAGCAGCAGTTGATGTTCCTGGTGCTATGTGACCGCGACCGCTCGTGTCCTCCTACGAGCTGGATTAACTCGTAATCCTCCTCCTTCCAGACTCCGCGAGGCATAACCAGAAACAAGAATGCCAAGAGGCGTAATTAGCTATTCGCGAGAGAGCAAGTCTATTTGCTTTACAGCATTCCACACACCATTCGGCAGCAGGGACTGTAGACGGGGTCGAGGGTGCGCGGGGGGATCGAAATAGAGAGGGCAAAATTAATGAATATTCAAACGGAACAGAAATTCTTTTAAAATGATTAGATGGAGAAGTTGGTTGATTCTTTATACTTAAAATAAAATAAATATTTTCGTATTGTATACGATACACTTATACGTTGTACGCGGTAAATATGGTTAGTTACAGCGGACTCATACTGCGTGACCGAACCACGAAAATTAGAAAATAGCCTCCGGCAGGTTTGGCTTCTATATGGAGACCATCTATGGTACCAGAGGCACTGTAGACTGGGTGGGTAAGGGGTCGGGGGTCAGGAGGGTGACGTACCTTTCCGTAGGAGGGTTAAAAAAAACGAGGGAAATTATAATATAGTTACTGGCACGACGAAGGAGACATTTAACTAGGGGTGGTTACGCTCGACGGATATTAATTATGACGTATGTACTACGTTCTGAGTTGGTATGCGGGAATATATAAACAAGTATATAGAGACACGAAGCCGCGCGCTATACTCTTGCCGATATAATAGAAAAGATTCCTTGAATAGATATTTACGTACTATCGTACCGCGTGCCGGCATAGAGCGTTCTGTCTTGCAATTAGATGGGATACCTCTTGACACTGGTTTACCGATTCAGTGACAAGTGACTTCCTGTTCTTTGGGCCTACCGCGATATCCGCAATGCTTGAGCCAGAGCGAGGCCCCGCAAAGTCTTTTCCTTTTTCTTGACTTAACGAAACATAACGACCCCCGCCTCTGCTGGCCCTAACTCGCTTATAATAACTCGACGGACAGATAATAATGATCCGCTCTTCGCATTATTGTTTCTGCGGCAGGTTGCCTCGTCTTCTATAATTATTCGGCTAATTTACCAGCGCTATTATCCCGCTGCTCGCTCGCTCCCTCGCTCCCTCGCTCGCTCTGTCGGACCGCAAAAACTCGAATTCCACGCCGTGCGCGAGCCGCAACCAGAGAACCAGCCAACCAGCCAACCAGTCAAACCATATTATAATAATCGGGACACACTCGCCTTCTCGATTATTCAGCAGCCTTATTTCTCTCTGAGAAACATTTGATTACCGGTCTGCGAAATCGCGCAGGATTCCAGAAAAGGGCTACGAAGAAAGTAGAAAACTGTAGGAGAAAGATTTGTCTGTGAAGCCGCATAAGGGACTCGCGTGGGATAATAAGTGAGTAGCTGGAGAGAGAGAGAGAGAGAGAGAGAGAGAGAGAGAGAGAGAGAGAGAGAGAGAAGACGGGAATTAAAGATGGCTGTGATTGCCGTTGGATCTCAGCCAGGAGCGTCTAACGTAACGAAGTTTTTCAAAGTTCCCGCCATTGCGCCGGTAGTGCGAGGTTCCAGGCAGGGCAGGAACCTTCTCTATTAGGAATTCATATCTTGGGCGTGGAGGAGACCCCGGGGGTTGAGGAATACAGGGAGCAGGATGGAGGCTTCTCAAGTGTGATCAATACGGATTCATTCTTAGCGGCAGCGATACTCAATTCGAGGTTAAAAAGTATTTGGGCGATCCGGATGGGCTATTCAGTTAAAACTTTAATATCGTTCCGCGAGAGTCTGTAGGAGCAGACTAGAGCGCACAGGACGCGTCTAGGAGGATTCCCGTTAAAAGAATCTCAGGTTCTCGGAAAAGCAGAGACATGAGAACCGTCGTTAAGATGTTTTTCGCGTAATTTCATAGGTTCCGCGGCTCTTGGCAAACCGTCGGACTCCTCCGCTAGTTGGAGGCGAATGGGGTGGGTCTCCAGACATACATTAATAACCAGCAGATACGTATCTCGAGTAAGCATCCCTTCGGATAGATACATCCCCCATACAAATACAGTATATATAACTAACGGGTAAAAAGCAGAAACTCGGGCTCGAAGCTCATTATGGGCAGAGAGAAGAATTTCCAAGGATTTTCTGCTTCGAAATTGAATGGCGGGAAATTTTGAATTTAACGAGAGACCGAGAGAAGCGAAATGGAAAGAGATAAAATTGCTAAAGATATTTGCTCGAGCACGGGTTATACAGTTGGGGTATTACTTGCGAATTGTAAATTGGCAATGGCGGATGTTTCGCGGGTTGGCGAGTTCGCGGTGCATTAGACCGGGACGATTATCTTGCTAGGATTTTAATAGAGCCAGAACGAGCAGGAGGAGACGCGGGTACTAGAAGAATAGAAGAGCGCACAGAGAACCTCGGGCCTTAAGAGGACGCGGAGGAAGGGCGAAGGAAGGCCGAAGGAAGGGTTATTACGTACTCGTAGACCCTTGCCTGTAATCTCCGTAATGCCTACCATAGGAGACACGGTAGGTTCACTAACATGCACCATCTAGCTAACCTATGCTTTATGACTCTCAGACATCGGATCTTGCCAGTTAAACTATAAGTGTTAGACGCAGAGCCAATAACTACCTTATAGTATAGACTCTGGCACATTATCTCTTGTTTAATAACGAAAGGGTTAAACAGGTATCATTTGAGAAGGAAGGGAAAAGCAAGCAACGCGACTCGGAGAATGAGAAATAATTCAAAGTTCCCGACTAGCGCGTTGAGAATTATGCGTTGATCGGGAATAAAAAAGCTTCGGGGGGCCGAAGGTGGTTCGATCCTTCCGCCGCGAGGGAGCGAACGGCGTCGCGTCCTCTCGAAGGGGCCCTCTTGTCTTTTGGGCCCACCGTCAGGATCAAAAAGAGGTCGACGCGATCGCTAATAATATCGAAGGAACCCTAAGAATCCGCGAAGAGCCGCTCGTGTCTGCGTGGCGAGCCGACCGTAAATCTACCCGCGTCACCAGCAGAATACTCGAATACTCGAATACTCGAGCATCGGACTGATCTCCTCTCATTCTCCTCTTCTTCTCTTCTTCTTCTACTATGGCTGTCATTCTCCTTCTGCCTCTGGCAACTCACACTGTCCTGCTCCTTCGAATCTTTAACCAATCTCCCAGGAGCACCACAACCACCGCGGCCTGGTCCCCGCGTGCATTTTGCCGTTTTAAAACTCATAAGGAGCCAAGAAAACAGTTGGAGCTGCGCATGCTCACGGATTGAATTTATGAAAAATTAATTTAATAATTTTCTTACTGTCGCCGCTACGCGTTACTGTAGGTGTTTGGCCCCGGGATAAGCACCCGCCCGCACCTATATACGTCCCTGAAAAGAGGTGGCCGCCATTCGCGGTAGGAAGGAAGCGCAAATACTGGGATTGGTTCTCGCGTACGCGACTACATACTGACTACTCTCGCTACGTGTACTTGCCCACGTTCAACCTATCCCCCTGAGTCCCCTCCTCCTCCTTTGCCCCTCTTCTTCTGCTTATTCTTCTGCTTCTTCTGCTTCTTCTGCTTCTTCTTCTTCTTCTTCTTCTTCTTCTTTCCTACCTTCGGCACCTCTTAGCTTTGCCTTCGCTCGATGCTCTTAGGTGGGGACAGATTCTTGACACGCTCCGGAGCACGTTCCTATACATTTTTTAGTTTAGCTTACCTACTCGAGTATGATCCTTGGTCTACCCACTTGCATCTACTGGATGCATGCCTGAATTACAGTACTGATATCTATAAACGTCTTGCATGATAAAGAAGCAAGGAGTAACGGAGTATGGATAATCAATCGTAGAATTGCCATACCGCGTGAATTAAGGCCTTTGTACCATTAGGCCGGTAGAAATACCTTCTGTACCTTTTCCTCGGTTCTAACGTTTTCTCTATTCCCATAGGGAATATTCTATCTCATTTCCATTACTAGTTCAGCTCATTCCACCTTCGTATTCCTTACTATGTATAATCGCTGGCTGGAGATCGGGTACCGACTCTTCCCTATAACGTCCGTCCATGTCTAGATCAGCTTCGATCTCCCGATTAGTGGTCGTCTCGATGCATTATGCGCTCTCGTCCGCGCACATGAAAACAAAATGGCGACTCTGGAACGAGGTGTCGATCGGAATCTTCATGGTGGGAATAGATGCTGGCTGCTGGACGCTGGCTCGCCTCCGCTTCTTTGCCTTTGCCTTTACGCTTGCGTTTATGGGGAAGCATCGTGCAAGTTAGGAAGGCCAGTGCAAGAGCAGAAGCAAAAGCTGAGCCACGCGAAGAACTCACAGCTGAGAAGGTTATTGGTTAGGTTTGTATTTATGCAGGAGGTTCCGAGATCTCGCGTTGGTATATCAAGGATCGCGGATAAGGAGCCGATAGTAACGGAAGTCCTGTCACTGAAAATGGCGCGAATCGATGCGAGTTTCCAAAGAGGGATCCACTTTTTTTTTCTTGTTTATTTTCTTGAGAATTATCCCAGGACCCATTCCAGCATCCGATAAACTATCCCCCGAGGTTCCAGTCTTTCCTTTCTCACGTGGGATCTATGGTTCTCGGCCGTGTATTGTTCGTCGAGAATCCAGGGTATTCCTGGATCCTGTAACGACTCCAGCGTCGGGCACACCTGGCTGGGTGGCATCGGCATGTAGCCACCCTTGGTATAATACTCATCGGGCCTTTTTTTACACCCCCAAACGGAAACACAAATGACAAAGCACCTTCCTATACATCCACTGCATTTGCTCGTACTCCTCTTTTGAGAAATGACAAAGAATTCTAGGAGTAGAATCTCCTGCGGGATTACCTGGGACCAAGGATCCTGCGCGAGTCCTGTTACTTTAAGAAACCGCGCCCACGGTAGCCTCATTACGCGACACCGAAAATCCTCCATTGTCTTCTAGATATAATCTAAAATCACCGGGAGACACTTTAAGGCGGTGCTTTATCAAGAATTCAGCGAGTCCGCAAGAGGTTCCTTAGAAAAAGTGCCTTTAGGTGGTCCACTTTAGTCAGGGAGCCTCAAGGAAGCAAGGATATTATAATTGAGACGGGGATTAAAGTTTGTCCTTATTATACCGTGGTGGAAGGGAGCAAGAGAAAGAGAAGCAGGGACTCCGAGGGACATAGAGAAACTAAGGCAAGGCGAGCGGAGGATAGGTAGAAGGAAGATGAGAGAGCCAAAGGACGAGGGGGGCTAGTCAGTCGGAGGGAGGATCCAGTTTTTACAGCCCCCCGTTGAGTCCGAGTCAACCGTCAGCCCAATCTTGATGTATCTCCTGCCTGGCCAGGCTTTTCATTCGCTCGCTTCTGCCTCCATTTATATCGCATTACCCCCAGGAATCCTCCGTTCCTCTCATCTCGCCTACCTCCGTTCTTACTTCTGAATCTTCCCTCTGGTAGCCGCCACTGCGCGCTCTTCTCTG
The DNA here is from genome assembly GCF_000341935.2 of Cephus cinctus. Taxonomy (NCBI): domain Eukaryota; kingdom Metazoa; phylum Arthropoda; class Insecta; order Hymenoptera; family Cephidae; genus Cephus; species Cephus cinctus. Next base: position 430,023 of record NW_014332911.1, on the reverse strand, counting down.
GATACCCTATTCCATGGATTCTATGTATTTCATGTATACACAATTACACATATAACATACACGTAACAGCGGTGTCGCTACCGTTGTTGCTCTTTGAACAAGACGTGACCTTTGACCCCCGAGGAGTTTGAGCATGCAGATGGATTAGGGATCCCAGTATGGCCCAGATCAAGTTCATTTTAGCTTGATCAAATATTCGTAGCGACCCAGGGACATTCTATCGAAAGATTTGAACTTTGATTATCGCGAAGATGATGTCCTCGTATCTTGATTCGTCTTAGGGACCGAAGAATTCCTTGTGGCGACCCGCTGGCAGCGTTCCAATTTTAGCGAGATGACAAACGAGCCGAGAATCTTCAAGGGGAAGCTAATGGCAGAGCATCTGGGCTTCGGGGCTTCGGGGCTGCGGGGCCCACCGTGCAGGAAGTGCGATGCGGCCCGTGGGCCCACGGGATGAAATAACGCGGACAAAATTGATAATGCTGCCGGATGGAAGCGATTACCCTTGGCTCGTCTGCTGCGTCCTGGCCTCTCATTCTTCCTCCTTTCTGTATCTGCCTCCCTGGATTCCTTAGCCGCCCTCTGGGCTAACGGAGTACGGGCCCAGTATCGATTGGGCCCTCTCCGCTCAATATCGCGTTAAATACGCTCGCAAAAGTCCGGGACCCGCGAAACCGGTTCTACCAAACGGCGACGTAACGTTGACTCCTTCGATATCTACTGCACCCTGTTCCTGATTTTATTTCGACACTCTCTTCGAGATTGCCATCCCGAATGGGTCCGAGATCAGTCCCAAACCAGACGGCAGGATATTCTCGACAAGTTCAAGCGTTATCTCGCTCAACGGCACGCCATTAATAGCTCAGTCAATAATTCAGATTGTTCCGGGTTAGGTATGGTTAACTTATGTATTCAGCGGTGGTCCATGAAGAAGAGACTTTTCTTCACGACTGAGCATCACACGTTAACATTCCATTGGCCGACCAGAAAACACAGTAGACGACGGTCGCTGCTCCTATGAGCGCGGAATATTATTCGAACCTGTTACGGCTCAGTTAGGAGCACTCTGGCCACGTGGAAATCATAAATAATTACTTAGAATCGGCGGTGGCGTACCAACCTGCAGCAGCAAAAAAGGAGAGTATCTACTGAAATTTTACAATGGACACTCTACACTACTCACTGAAATCTCTTGTCAGTAGTCAGTCAGCCGTGTGGAACTTCCACGCTTACTTTTTCTTATTCTTTCTCGACCTCTTCCCTGGAGGTCAGGGACTGTTTTATTCTCGGTCCAGGTTCGATGATTCGCGCTCATTGGAAATAAGACATCATCCACTTATATAATATAGACTGAGAATAATATCGTATCGGAATGTCGGACAGCGAATATAATTACTTCAATAGAACAAAGTCTCGTTCGCATCTGAAAGTATAACGAGTATTTTTTTTCGGATTTGTATATGTATAACCATGTGGATTGAAAACTTGATGCGCTTAAACGCATTTAAAATTTAGACGAAAGAGAAATCTAATCGCCGAGCAAGAGAGCCCAGCCTAATCGTCATGATTTACGTGGTGTTTATACTTATTTATATTTCGTGCGTTTAGTGCATACCAGGATGATCTATGACTCGCATTAACGTAGTCTTGTTAAACGGGGCCTCGGGGCCCCCGGGGACCCGGCGGCCGATGGCTACGTCCTACGATGGCTACGTCCTCACACACCCCCGACGGTCGTCCTCTCGTGGCAGCATGCAGTTCACCCTGCGCGATGACCTGACCCTTCATAAACTAGGGCCCAACCGCGCTATATTTTAAATGCATATAGACGTAGGCGTGTATGCCGTCGAAACAAGTACAACAAATACCGGTATCGTGTATTGGATTGTACAGACTCTCGTTCACTCTCCATTTCTTCCAGCCTTCTTCCTCCGACACCTCGTTCCCTTGGAGAAGCGAGGAAAGAAGAAAAAAGAAAGGGCAAAAGAAAGAACAAGAGCCGCGAGAGTGAGAGAGAGAAAATAAAAGCCACGGCAACGAACCGAAGAAGCCTGAAAGAGTCGGGCCCCTCGACGAGCTCGTAACAACTTTCATTGCCTTCAACTCGGTAACACATAGCGAAACCATAATGTTCTAGGCTGCGCGTTCAGCTTCCCTCTTTTTAAGAATGCAAAGAAAGAGAAGCAGAAGGAGAAATAAAGAAAGAAAGCAAATGGCAATTATACGAGTAGCCCAATGCCTTCTGCTAAACGACACAGAAAGATTCGGCTCTGAATAGAGCATGGAGCGATGCCGAGTCTCCAAGCAGTCTGGCATGGAAGACCTCCTCCGACTACCTTTCCGGGGACTTTTTTCTCTTGGGCCTTTAAGGAGTAGTCTTCGGGAGGGCCCCCAGTCTCTAGAGAAAGATGGAGATAGCCAAAGAGAGAGAGAGAGAGAGAGAGAGAGAGAGAGAGAGAGAGAGAGATCGTGCGATCGCAAAAAGCATCAAGAACAAATCCCGTTCTTCAGCCATGGCCTGGGCCCAACCGGCAAGATAAGGCCCAGCGACCGGACTTTTTGGTATATGCTCAAACGTACGATAAGACCAGGATGAAGTCAGTGTCCCTATGGTTGCTGACTTCCCGAAGGAAGTAAGAAGGAAAAAGCGTGGTTAAGTCCGAGTAGCACAGGGCGCGGTTACCGCGAGTGAGTAGGAATCCTCGAGTAACACATGGAGGGATAGAGTTATTTATTGTTATGGCCGCGTCGTCGTCTTCTTCGTCTTCTTCGTCGTCCTCGTCTTCCACTTCGTGCCAGCATGTGTGGGTGTCTTAGTCTCGTGTCTTAGTCTCTCCCTCTCCCTCTCTCTCTCTCTCTCTCTCTCTCTCTCTCTCTCTCTCTCTCTCTCTCTCTCTCTCTCTCTTCGTCGTTCTTCGTTCTTTCCTCCTCTCCCTCTTGGCAGACTATAGAAGTTCGGTATCTAGAAATACAGATAGGAGGTACGGTGCTATAACATCGACTCGTAGTCTGTCAGGCCCCACTGTGTAGCGTGGACTCTCCGGATCGGGGCCGCCCACTCCTCCTATACCCTGCTGGGTGTCCAACACCTACCTACATGGCTGCGGCACAACTGTATCCGACTCCTTCCGAGCCGTGCTGGCCATCCGCGCACTCGCGCGTCCACGAACCCTACTAAATTTATCCCCCCGAACGACTTTATTGCATTACCCCGAGCGTTTAATTCGAAATTATTACTTAGAGGGGGTCCCGAAGGCTCTCGTGGTCCTCCAATTTACGTTAGGATCGCAAGAGGCTAGCGACCCTGCACCAAATCATTTGATCGTTCCATAAAATCACTGATTTTCGGTAATCCCTTTATTCGCGACCATTCATCATTGAGATGCTGTGGTAGAAGCGCAAAGATTGATCTGAAAGTGAAGCTGCGTACAGGGATCAGGAGGCGAGTGTCAGGGTCAGGGCCCGGCGTTAATGGGACAAAGCGAAAATGAGGCCCCGATCATCTTGCTCTTGCTCTTCTGCCCGTTACGTTACTCAGAGCGTCACGAGGAGTTCTGAGCTCCGAGCGAGAGCACAGTGAAGATATTTTTACGAGTCTGGCTGAGGTTAGTCTCGGGGTTCGACTCCTCGCGGTGGAGTTATAATTTACAGCCCCTGCCTCGGCCACCTCGGCCACCTCGGCCACCTCAGCCTCTCCTGCCTCTGCAGACTGTTCGGCGATGCCAGCTAAGCCAGGGGCCCCTTAATAGTGTCTGTGAGTCTGTCCGTCCGTCCCCATAGCTACGTTCCGTTCTGCTGGAGTACGTGTGGGTTGTTAGTCGGGCAGTTTATGTCCGGACTCGAGCGGACGCTCTTCTTCCTACCACATTTGCTCCTTCCTTCCATCGCGAATCCTTCTACCCCCTCCCCCCTCCCCTAACCCTCTTTAACCTCGGTAAACCAGCAGGCAAAATATCATGGCAGAGTCGAAGGATACTCGAGAAAATATATCAACTCCATTAATCACAACTTCTCGTCTCGCTCTTAATCCTTTGCTCGTAGTTTGAATATCCCGCCCTTTTACGATCACTCAGACATCAGCCAGTAGACGCGCAGTCGTGCACGTGCGAGAACGAGTAGATTACTCTCGCGCACACTACACTGCTGCTGTCCTGCAATCCGCTGACATTCGCGGACCGGACGACAGCGGCGACGCTAGTACATTGTTTAATTGAGAATAAGCGGCATCCCGTCTATAGTATCTTATTATAAGACAGATTCGGTAGTGGCCTCCTCTGTGCACGTGCAAAATGGACACGTACTTCCAGGACTCGACAGACTCGTAGGTGTCGTACAGAGGCTCGCCTGTAGGAGTCGCGGCAGTGAGGAACTGCTGTTCCAGAGCACTGTATGTAGGTAGGCAGGTAGGTTGAGCTAAAGTGTGTATACGAGAGGAAGAAGAAGAGGAGGGCGAGAGAGAGAGAGAGAGAGAGAGAGAGAGAGAGAGAGAGAGAGGACAGCAGCCTCCGTGGTAGCGTCAGTAACTCTGCGACGCGACGCGTCGTAAACTTTCGCCTCCATCGGCGAGCGCCTTCGCGCCTTCTTTTACTCTCCCTACCTAACCATACTTCTGTACTTCTATATATCCCGATACTTCCTTTAGCATCTTCTTTCTTCTTACTTCACTCCAGTATTATTATCTTACCTCTTATATATGGCGTTCAGTTTGCTTCGTTTTACGCGCACGAAAACCCAAGGTACCCTTGGTGCTTGCTGGTTACTGGTTGCTGCTTGCTGCTTGCTCCCCCACGCACGCACCTTAAAATGACTTCTATTCTCTCCTGGCGCGACTATCATTCAAGATTGTTTTCGTTAAATGTTATGCAAATTGCACATGGAGGATGCGTGGAGAAATGCGCGCTAGAATTGTAGGAACTCAATGCTATCCTCTTACGGGGTGAGACTGGCTGTCTCTTTTGTTAATCTTCAGGCTTTTCCATTTCGATACGCAATGCCCGCCATTAGGGTAGCTCGTACGTGCCTGCACGTAGAATGCTCTTGCTGGTAATATCGGTTTTTCGTATTTCTAGGGAAATTATTTTCCGGAGAGATCTATCGATTAGGGTGGAATGACGATGGGTCCCGATTCGCAAGGGCTGATCCATCATTCGGCTGAATACCATGTCAATATGCTCGCGTGCTGCCTGCCTGAATCTTCACAATAGAGTTCCTCCCTTGCGCTAGAAATCCTCTGCTCGTAGGGTTTTATTCTTAAAAAATCTTAGCTGTACCCGCAGCCTCCCTCTGGCGAGCGCGGGACTCGAGAATCCTCTGCGAACAGCGTCGGCTCAGCGGAGCAGCAGCTTTTCAAGAAGGGAGGTCAAATTTCAGGAGGCCTTTAAAAAATAATTAATCGAAAAAAAAAAGGCGCACGATCGTTCGAGGAGAGAACGAGAGACGCGACGATTCTTTTAGAAAACACTAAAACTTACTTTCCAGCATGACTCACGTGACTATTAATGTCGTATTTCTGAAGAAGGAGAACCTAGCTACAATACCTCCTATTAATAACGCTAATCACGTACCGTCCGAAGCAAAAGAAACAGGCATGACAACCTTGAAATTAAGAACGCATAAAGTTTGACGACTCGCTTGACTTTCCTTAAACAAAAATATCCCTGATAAAAATTATTATAATAATTACGGGCCACCAAAGCGCACCATGCTACACGGGACGTGCGTTACATGCGTTACATCGTTACGTGCGCGAACGAAAAATGATTAGCCGTTCGGTAGCTCGTTTAAAAGTTTGAAAATGGCGAAGCGTTGACGCACGCTACTTTAGTCTATAGAAGAATAATTAATAAACAGCCCGCGGAATGAATTAACGGCTCGTCAAACGTCTACGTAAACACGTACTCGTTCGTAAGGCTCTAATTGAGACGCGCCCTCGAAGACACTCATCGTGGGCTCGCTAACCCGTCGTGTCAACAATCGCCGCTCTTAATTATGCACGCCTCTAATTGCCACGGGAACCGTCGCCACGTATAGCCCATGTACAGGCGCTGCTACCGAAAGGCCGGACGACCGGACGACCGAACGACCGATCGACCGGCCACTTAACGTTTCTTGCATCACGGCAAGGCGTTCGTCCTTAATTTGTTTAACTAATCGGGCGCGACGTTAATCGTTTAATTACACAGTGGAGATACGTGCCACTTAATGGGAACTTGCTGCCCCCCCACCACCCCCTCCCCAACCTCTCACTACCTTCTCGTGCTTTTTCCGACTGGACCGAAGAAAAGAAGATGGACAGAGGAATATGTATATGTAATCACTTCACGTTACGTCTTCGTGACCGGACTTCGTGCTAATTGTCCAAGCCTATTAATGCGATCCTAGTAATTGGCCGTGTGTCCACTAAATATGGACGGTACCAATCACGACGACGCGTAAACGTCTATGAAGATGGTTTGAAATTGTATTTGAAAAAAATTCCTACATATTTCGATCGACCAATCGATTCTTTAGAATTTACTTTAATCATTCGATCTTTCCACGAATCTATTAATTTATTCGTAATTTATTTCCATCTCCTTGGCGTATCAGTCAACGCTAAAGATACATTGTGGACTCATGAGCGTATTCCTCGGGTCTCTTTGGTATTCCACGTGTGATCCTCGTCATTCGGTCACGAATGGTTAGGTCAGAGAAACGGCGGAGTGGAGGAGAGCATGGACCATTACAGCTTTATTTCATCTCGGGTGGAAACGTTCGTTGGACCTCTTTCCCTTTTTTTCTCTCGTTCTCTCATTCCACAGCTGCGTATTTCCTCGATTCTCAAGCTTTACGTCTCCGTGCGATGCTCTATATTTCGCTCCATCGTTCTGACGCTAAGACAATCAAGTAATGCCTGCTCGGTATGCCCCTTTAGACGCCGCCGTGCGCGCCTCCAGGGTGCACTAAGCCTCCTAGGGCCTGCGGCCTCTGCGGCCTTTGCGACCTACGATCCGACGTACGGAAGGTAGGAAGACGCGTGTTCTGCGAGCCTGAACTCTAGCCAGACTTTTTATTTCCCTGATCCGCTGAATTCTTCATGGACTTTGTGGATATAGGACTTGAGAGTTTAATTCACTAGGAGACGACGCACCTACAGTTCCCCAGTATCACGTGTATCACGTGCATCACGTGCATTTGAATTTCGGTAAATGAGATTTAGAAAAATAAATTAATCCAAGAATAATTCTGTCCTACTTTGAGGAACGCATTAGCGGCTCGTTCGGAATGGTGGATGAGTCAGGATTTTTTTTCTTTTCGTATCGATAATGATAATTTATGTTAGGGGTGCGTGGCGCGATTAGCAATCAATACCTCGAGTGATACCTACCCCATATCTTTGCCTATAACCATTACAGAACCCCCAGCCCAACCCCATTTGCTCGACGAACTAAAAAAAGAAAAAAGAAAAAAGAAAGAACCGCCCCGATTCCGTGTCCCTCTGCCAATATACGCGTTTACATATACAGCCGATATATCGTATATCGTAGGTGGTATATCATGTATTGTCATAGTTCGGGGCCGATACATGTGCTCCGCAGCCACAGTTATATTATAATATTGTCCAGGCGTAGAGGCCGCGATTAAAGTACAGTTGCCGGTTTAACAATGGGCAGCCAATATTCCGAGAAAAAAAAAGAGAAGGAAAAGAATTGGTGGAATCGAAGGAAGAGCGAAAGCCTAAGGAATCCACGTGTAAACTGGATACCCTCGTCAATTTTCCAAGAGAGGCTCTCTTGGAGGTCGCGTGAAGTCTCTTGCGGCCAGGAAGAGAGGAGAGCCTAACGACGTTTCCGATCAAAGGATCTCCTACCGAAATAGTCCTGAAGAAATTTAAAACCTATCTGTGAACGTAGCGAGCTGGAGCACAGTGGATGCTGATCACGTAGCAACTCCTTCCCCGCTGGGAGGCTGGGAGTGAAGGAGTGAAGGAGTGCAGGAGAGAGACAGAGAATTAACTTCCTCGGCTTATATTTCCCAAGACTCATTCTCTCTGTCCTTTTCTTTCGTTCTTTTAGCTTGCTGTTTTTATTCAAATTTTGTTCACTTTTCATTAAAAAAACATGCATAACTCGGAATCAGATTCGTAGGTAAAATGCCGAATTTTTTGTGACTCGCCAGAAAATATAGGAAATACAAGTAATGTATTGCCTATATGTTGCTGTAGAACGTAATGTTCATATATCGCACATGTAGACATATTTATGTAATACCAAGTGAATCCCCAAGAGAAGTTCGTGTCAGTCGCGAAAGTTCGCAATGACCATCGCTGTCTGCATATTCGAACGAAATGAGAATTCCCTGACCGTATAGGCGGTTACGAAGAGGAAAGTCCTGAAGGTTTCGGAGGTTCGGGAGGATCGAATGGATCGGCCGATTCTTCAGTCGAACAGTCGAACAGTCGCGGAGGGGACGACGGATCGTCAAGCTGGCGGACGAAATAACTTCTCCGCTTAATTCTCAAGTATTTTTCTATCTTTCTCCCTCTTACTCTTTGTCTTCGTCTTGTTCCCTTCTACAAGCATTCTCCCTCTCTCTAACCTTGCCTCTCTCTCTCTCTCTCTCTCTCTCTCTCGATATTCCAACCTTCCTTCGTACCTATCAACCATTACCAATCCATCTGAGGCAGGCCAGGCATATAAATAATTTTATATACGATTATGCATGTATGCTACGCAATACTATATAGTAGACGACGGAATATTCGAGCACCGGGAGAGACGTACGTCTTTACATTTCAAATAAGTCGACGCTCGGCGGACCCTTATACGTATTCATTATTGGTACGCGCCTGGTTCGCTTCGAAACGCCCGACAGTCTATATACATTTCTACCTATTCGTTATGTGTACGAGAATATCTTGACTATGTGTGCTTGAGCGCTGCTCGATTTTCTTATTTGTCATAAATTAGGGCTGATCGCGCATCCCGGTTAGCATTCGATTCTTTATTTTTACATTTTTACCTGCTTCTTGCCATTTCCTTTTTTTTTATTACAGTCTCCCGCCAACGTGTGCGACCCGCTAAAAATGTTGCTCTTACCCCTTTCTTGCACAATTTTTCTGATGCACCTTCGGATACCTCAGCTTTGACATCTCTAAGGGTCCAAGAGCTTTTTCAAAATTACATATTAATTTTCATTTCGAAGGGTGAGTCTCCTGCATGTCGATGGAATAATTAATTCTACTCGAGCTTCCCTTGGAGCTTCTCGCAGATTCGAATTCCTTTTTCGTACTACCGGTGACGCGACTCTCCTTTTATACGTAGGGCTGTCGGCGAGGGTACTGCCGCCATTATCACGGGAATCCTTATTTATTGAGAATCGATCGTATTCAAATCCCGCGGCCCTTCTTTTTCCTTCACGTGGCGCAGATTTCTTACTCTCCCTTCGTGCACCACCGTAGTCAGACACCGGCGCGCCATCTAATTTATGTCAACAATCAATTCCCAAACGGGTCCGCGTCGAGTTCTCTCCGTATCAAAGAAAAAAAGGACGGGAAGGAAAAAAAGGGAATTTAAAAAAAGGGAATCCTCAAAGATGGCTCTCCTACCTTCCTCGATTCTCCTCGCCCTAGAAATTCAAGGCTCGCAGAAACTCGAAGACACATACACGTACCACCTACCACCCGGCAAACCGCGTTCGGACTGCAAAACCTGTGAAGGAAATAAAGACTAGAATTAGAAATTTTCAAAATGATAAAAAACCTTTTAAAAAAGTCTTCTAGCGCGTATTGAGAAAAAGCCAATAGCTACGTGTGAGATACGGGGGCGGAGCACACATGTCCACCCCTAAAAAGGCGGCATCCTGGACCAGCAATGATCCCGCCCTTCTGTCGCAAATCCCCAAGGACTAGCGACGTTATCAGTTCTTATCGCTACCGATAACAGTCCTCACTAGGATCACCATATTAATTACGTTATTAATTTCCAAAATAATTGTAAGGCTTACTTGACCCTTATCGCCACTTTCCTTAGAGGCTTTCTTAAAAACCTTCGAACCTTCGAACCTTAATACTATCCCGTCGTAGGTAAAAATTGTGACGGTGTCGCGCATAATGCCGTCGCTCGTTATCGATTTCGTGCTTAGAAAACGAGGCAATAATCGAGAGGGTCGCGTAATTTGCTTGCCCACTTTTGTCGCGCGCATGTTCCACACGTCGGTCTTTACACACGTGAAATATACAACATACACCATATGATATTGATAACTACGTAAATTGTGTAGGTACATACATCCAGCATAATGTTTTAGGTTATCCATATATTATATTTATTTTCTCACGGCAACACGTCACTTACCTCACGGACGACACGAGTATACACGCGTATATGTATTCACGTATACCAGAACGTACAAATAGGCACGATCTACCGAAGATTACGAGAGATTATGTATGTATCCAAAGACACATACATACTTTGGGCACGAGGAACGCAATACATATGTATATATGACTGTTCGGTATCTATAGACACGAGTATACATATTCTCTATCCATATATGATCTTGCCTGTAGGATCCGTACTAGATACTAAATACTAAATGCTAAAGAATAGTTAGCATTTGTATCATCGGTAACCATTGGTAGCAGAGGCAATCGAGTGCTAGCCCAACCTGTAGGAATTGCCGGAGCAGAGAAGGAGGAAGACGTAGAACATATGTTCCGTTAACCGAACACGCTAGGAGTATAATGCGCTAATAATTGAGGTTTTTCTCAGCGGGAGAGAGTGTTTTCATCGGGAGTCTCCTGGTCGTTTGGCTGGTTGGCTGGTTGGCTGGTTGGCTGACTGGCTTACTGGCTGACTGGCTGCTCACTACGCTGATCAGTGCGCTGAGTGTGCTCGGTGTGCTGTTGCTGCTGTTGCTGCTGCTGCTGCTCATGTTGAGCAATAAGTGGGAGACACGTAAAGCAACGTACAAGGCGGTTTCATCGCGTGCAATTATCCCGTAAATGTCAGCCCGATATGGTGTCGGGAAAAATGGCGGTTTTTATGCGTTATTCACGAGAGAATTAGGTACTTCGTATATACCTGTTGGGGCGAGGTCTACTGACGTTTCGTCTACACCTCGGATATCTTCTCAGTTTTAATTAACCACACGTTCTTTTTATCATCTTTCTTTTCTTCTTATAAGAAGCTTGAGCAAATATACGACACGGCGAATCCATATGTAGATTGTAACATACGTATTTGCACGGGGACCAAGGCCGATATTATTACGAGGGTTCTGCGGAGGGAGTAAAGAGTGAAAGAGAAAGAGAGTGACGGAGAGAGTGGAAGGAAAGGGGGTGGGACAGGAGGGAATTCAGTGGTTCTCGAAGATAGGACGGTGGAAAGAGAAAATTGACTAAGGGAAACCTGCCCTCCCTGTATTGCTCTCTCTCTCTCTTTGCTCATGTGTAAACTTTTCTGAATTTCCTTAGGCAAATATTGCTTGGAAGGAGAAAGGCGCCAGCGCACTACCACCATCAGCAACGGCAACGGCATCTCGTTGCTAGCAGTACCACCCTTAGTCATATACGTTAGGGGTAGGTGTAGGTACGTGCATGTGAACGTGGGTGTGGAGGGACCCTTAGGGCAAAGAAAATGAGATTTTTCTCCAAGCGAGCCGGATGGCAGGAAGGGGAATGAATTTGAAATTAGTTCATATAGGCCACCCCTACCGACTCGTATTACCTGACGGTACTATAGTGCCCCGGCAAAGGGATGCAGAGGGTTACAATGCGCTTTAATATCGTCGCCACCCTGTATATTCCTTATACCCCGTGAGGCTAGAGAAATATTCGGCACGTATACACATATGAACGGGAACCACCCCCATACGAAGAATAACACGGCGACTCAGGTTCCTTTTCATTCGGCAGAATTCTGAAAAGCCCTGCGCAACTTAGACCCTTCTAATTTCCAAAATGTACCTTTCTCCACCCTTAGACCTTACCCTTTTCACACCCTCGTATCCTTATACCCTAGAGCCGTTATCCTGACGTGCGTCCACGGCATCGCATCCCCCTTTTTTGGGATTATCATTTGGTACAATCCGGCAAAGGTGGTTCGCCAAACGATGCCGGTCGTAGGTTGTAGGTTGTAGGTTGTAGGAGCAATACAGGCAGCATAGTTGTAGGTATTGCTCAAGCACGAGTGGCCAGATTACACCCTTCGAGGAAAGCCCTGCGGTTCCCGTAGGGGCTAGGGTAGAATAGAGAACTACGGGGGTAGAAACTGCAATCATCCCTACTTGATGAGTTTTTCTTATTTTCCCGACGGAGTTTTAAAAACGGCCGTTTGGCATGCAAGTCTGGCCTCTTCCCGCTTCCTAGATTTATTTCGATTAGTTTTCTTTTTCTTTTTCATCCCCCCAATCCCCCGCTGCACCCTGCACGACTATATCCAACCGCGTTGCTCTCCGTCCATGACCATCCTCGAATCGCGACACACGACTAGACACAGTACCTACGACCTACCCTTCTAAACTACAATTACGTATAGCCTCCCTTTCCTTCAATCATCCCTTATACCCTCTGGTCTCTGCTTCATTCGGATACACCTACCTCTTATATCGCTTTAGAGAACGAAGAGCCACAGAGGCCATCATCGGATTGAGAAACTAAGATTACGAGGACGATATAAATGCAATTGAATTAAAAAGGAACGTTTCAGGGTATTTTTTAAGTGTAATTCAGGCGGGAGAAGCGAGAGGCAATTGTGATGTTACCAGCGATAGGGATGCTATTCAGTGGACGAAATTGATAAATTCTAGGGCAAGCTATAGAATTACAATGGGAAGTATAGCTGCACCTTCCGTGCGCGATCATTTCTTTCGAAGTGCAAAGACAAGGGTAGTCTTTCTAAGAGAAGGGTGGATATGCTGTTGAGACTAGGATAGCGCATAGTGTGTACCAGAGGGGCGAAGGATTCCTGCCTTATATATATTTCAGAGTAGGAAGGGTCGCTGCTCGGCAATCAGCGAGCATTGAGAAGAAAGATTATATTAGTAATAAGCCATTGATATTTCATAAGGCATAGAACCTCTAATGCCGATGCTCCTATTCCGCGAGATGGCCCCAGGAGATCTCAATCAGGGCGAAAAATAATTCTCTCTTAGCCCCAGGGAAAAGTCAAAAGGTGGTAAGATACTCTGCGAAACCATCCCCATAATTCATTGGCCCTTAATAACTCTAACCAATTCATAGACCCTGCCAGCCAGATTCCAATGTCTAAAAAGATCTAAACGCGAGCATAAAAATATAGTAAAAATATATTTAAAAACAAACAAACATGTCTTCCAGGATTCCCTAAAGAAGACTCAAAAAGTTGTCAAGGTTCAATCTATCCAGAGTAGCAGCCTCTGTCCAACCTGTCCCTGGTGCTCCCCCTGCCACCTCCTCCTCCCCCATCCAAACTATCTTCGGTCCAGACTGGGCACCTCCTCCCCCTCCAGCCCGTAATCCTTCACCATTTCGAATCCCCAGTCTTCCCTCTACGAGTCTACACACCTATGCGCATGTGTTAGGCCATCTCTTAAGGTTCGTCACACCTCCGCACCTCCTTTGTTTTAGCCGCTTCGCTTCGGTTTCAGCTGTTTTTCTCCGTGTTTTTTGCCCGCACGTTTCGCCACTTAACTCCGGTAGTGTCGCGTCATCGCGCTGCTGTCCTGCCGCTAACTCCCGGAGTTATTAGAGGTATGCGATGAGGAGCCAGAGGGAGCCAGAGGGAGCCAGAGGGAGCCAGAGGGAGCCAACCATCCAGAGCCCAACTACCTTGCTTCTTCGTTGCTCCTTGTGTACATAGCTTACTTCTTTCTTTCGTTCCTTCCTTTCTCGAGCACATGCATCCCCACCTACATGAGTACCACCAGTCCTACCACACTTCTACACCATAGCACATCCTCGATCGGATTCGACTGACTCGGTGTCGTCGAGCACTGCTCCTGGAACGCCGATCTAGGCCTAATTCCTGAGACAATGGATTGGCGACGGGTGAAGGCTCAGCCACGACTAACGAACTTTTCGCCCGTTACGTCATGTCTCGGCCAGATTATACGGCCAGAATCCTACGAATTCGGCCTACGTGGAAATTCTATTAGGGGTCATACTATTAAAATGGATTCGGCATCCCTCAATCTTATACGTATTGTATATACGCAAGCTCATCTCGATAATTCACATTCCCAGTTCTCACAGAGATCTCTGACAGACTTGTCCATCTGACGTTTCTTACGGCGCTGACCTCTCAGGTCAGGATTTTCGTTGAATCGGGCCACGACTATCTCAGCACAGTTCTCGAGTAACGCCGCTATTCTCTCGGTGCTATCGAATTCTTGAAGAAACGTCCTAGAACACTTACAGGAATGGTGAACCGTTCGCGTAGAACAATTAACTTAAAATTCATTGGCTTGATTGAGAAAAGGCCTCCTCGGCTCTCCGAATGTTTGGCTGTCTGTCCCTCTGTCTGTGGTCATGTCCGACAACGCAGAGCATGCCTGTCTGAATGGAGTTTGGAATGTGCCACCCCATACCCAACCACCATGTATTCCTTTTACATATATACGTATATATACCTACAACGTGTCCCAGCATCACCCACGCTGCCCATAGGTATCACGGACGAGAAAGAGCTGACCCGAGTCCATTCCATTTTTATTTCGCGATAACAAGAATCTTATCGCAATAGTTATTAGATCTGTAGTCTTATCATTGGGGAGAATAAAAAAAATTATATTTAATGAAAATACTGAAAGATTTTTCTTGACACTTGTATCTATGGACGCGTATTTTTCTTACTGACGACGAGATACCTCAGCTCGGAATAAGATGAGACCGGTCTCTGATATCCATTAACGCGCTAGACTGCTGGCTCCAAGACTTGACGGATAAGCCAGATTAACGTTATTAATTAACGATAAGGAGAATATCATAACGAACATCTGTGACGTTTCTTCGGGCTTACATATTCAGCCCAGCATCCTCCATGGTCCATCATCTCGCGCGTGAATCTCTACGTGCTTCGAAGAATATTCTACTGATCTCGTATCTGGGATATGACAATAGGTCATCTTAAAGATGAGATAGGAGGCTAATCTAAATAACTAGAACTATGAGAACTATGAGAATCACGGTCTTACTACTAGGAGCCCTATCGTAAAGCTTCCTCAGGAATGTCCGGATCTCTAATAGCCCTTGGTGGCGCTCTGCGTGCCCGACTGTCTAGCGCTTCGATGTTGCATACCTTCGCAGTCAGAACCAGCGAGCAGCATCAGCCACAGCCACAGCCACAGCAACAGCAACAGCAACAGCACTGCCTTCTCTGTGCCATCCTGCGCTACCACTGTGCCACCTACCCTACCACCTTCGCACCGTAACATAACGACTGGGCAATGGACCGCAGTATGGTAGCCCTGTAGACTTATTTTATTGCCCTGGCTACATGAGGCGCGAGCAGCAAATTGTCAAAACAGAACAACGCGAGTTCAGCAACGCGTTGTTGCGTCCTCGAGTTGTTCCTAGAGAATCGAACGAAAGAAAATACTTTGAAATCGATGAATTTATGCGGTGAGACTTGAGCGACTTGATACATAGCTGTAGCATGCTTCGCTGTGTAATATATAGAAAGTGTGGGAGGCTAGTTTGATGGTTTGGAAAATTTAGGGCTTTTTATTTCTAAAGGGTGTGTCACGGGATACCTCGTGATCTGGGTGGATGGTCCCTCTTTTTTTTTGATACACTGATTAAAAATTATCACCCCCAAGGAAGATGGGATATCGTATGGATTTTGTGCTACCACAATACCAGTATCGTGATTAAATCAAGCAGAATCTCCGAGTGGCCAGACTCCTTTATTCAGGCTTTTATTTATTTCTCTAAAAGTCACCAAAGACCAAGCGGACTCCGGCTGACACGAGTTAGCGACAGAAAACTTGGCAGACGAATTAAAAGTTACTATAGGGCTTAGAACGAATTGTCTGTAGGGGTTGAGAATTCTTTTTTCTTTTTTTTCTTCCCCTCGGAGCAACAAAACATTCTAGACTAACCTCAAGTATTTATGCTAAACAGCACGCAAACTCAACGTTATATTTTCTTCAAAGGATTAGTCAAGAATAAAGGTGCCCTCGCTCTGTGAATATGCACGATATAAAATATCTGAGTTAATCACCCCTAAAAAAAAATTAATCGTCCTAACAGACGAAAAATGCCAGAGAAAATGAAATCTTAATCCAACGGCAAAATGTTTTACCAGAGGAATTCTCCTCGCAATATCACATAGCTCTACTCCTGGGAACTTGTCTCGTCCTTAACATTTAATAATACACTATCAAAGAGTATAAGCAGATACTTAATATACACCCAGTATAGGAAGAACACGTATAAAAGGCAGTCCTTGCGTCGAGACTTGGTATAACGTATGAACACCGTGGCCCGAGGTAGTATAGGAGTTTAATTGGTGGTAATATGAATCCGCGTAATATAAACCACCATCAGTCTCTCTCCAGGAGAGTAAAAGAGAGCGGCGGCAGAGCTGCCAGAACAGAGCCTGCAGTCTCGTTCTGTGTCTGCGTCGTGTATCCACACCATGAGAATTCCAGGTGTATCGGTTAGGCTTCTCTGCAGCACGAATAAGCCAACCCAACAAATAGAGAAATGCAAAGCGAGAGAAACGAGAGAAATGAGAATAATCAGGGAAGAGGGAAGTCTAGGCTTACGCTTACTTATACTGGTCACAGGAACTGAACCAATGTCCCCGTGTTAATAACGTAACCGGTTGATCGTCTATTTCTATCAAGATTTATATACACCGCGAATTTGCATTAGTCCGTACGTGCACTGATACACGTTGCTCCACAGTTGCACGTATAGAAACATCCTATAGAGGAAATTTACTGAATGCGATGCTCGTCCATTGCATATTCACCGTGGCCAGTATGTGCGAGGTAGGTGAATCGTGTGTAGACAGAACGAGAAGGTCTGGGTCTTCGATTTAGTCAATTCCCTATACTGGCCGCGAGTGCGGGAGAGACAGAGAGATGGCCGCTGACACGTGTAAGAGAGAGACGGACATGGTTGCATCGCTGAATCCTGAGCAAGAACCTTTGTCGAAGTGACGTTGAATTAGGCGGTCGTGCCATTTTATATAATTTCACATTTTCGTTCTTGTGTCAAAATAACGTCACGTATTGTTTGTCGGTTACACGAAATAACTACTTAGATATGATTTTCCATTGGAATATTTTTGGACTCCCTTTTTTCGAAGAGAGAATAGCGATCGGGGGAAAATACTTGATTTTTCGAAATGGAGTGAAATTCTCCACGGGGGTAGAAAACTCATCGAATCGAACCGATCGGAAGAAGATAAATACTCTGGGGGAAGGATTTCTACAGGGGTTGCTTCTACCACGCTATCCCTTAAGATCCGAGAGGACTCTGCACACACCCCTTGGCTCTCTCTAATGTATTCACAAATCTTAGTTCTAACGCTGCGTTATCATTCTCCGAGCAGCCCCAGCCTTCCAGGGGCTGAGTTTTTTCTCCGTTTACTCGCCAAAAGCCCAACCCTGTTTCCGTTTCTTCTTCCAGCACCTTTTCTGCCACCTTATCCTCTTCTTCTTCTTCTTCCTTCTTCTCCTCGTCCGCACGGGGGAGGAATTCATTTCGCGGCCCAACGCCTCCGTCTCCAGCGAACGCCACTATTCGATTGCTTCGATTATCCTCACCTTATTCCTCGAAGCCCACCCTCCTTCCAGCAGCCTCAGCAGTAGAGGCTCCTCTCGAACCTCCAACCTCCAACCTCCAACCTCCAACGTCCAACCTCCCGCGTAACCACCTCGACAGCCAACCCGTCCTCCTCCCTCGCTCTCGATTCTCCATTTTCATTCTGAAGTTCGGGCGCTGCTTTATCACGCGCATCCCCCGCGTCTCCCGCAGACGAACGCGACCCCAACCCAAATCCCTTCGTCCCACCGCGCCCTGTCCTTCTCTCTCTCTCTCTCTCTTGCTTGCAGCAGCTCTGCTTGTCTCCGTTGTTACATCCTCACTGACTGTATGGAATCAGCCTTAAGTCCCGTCTGGGTATTTTTGACGTCCAAACCGAAGACACGATCTTTAACGATCTCTCATGAAATCATGAACCTAATCATATAAAACGGCAAAATCCTCTTCATCTCTTAAGGGGACGCAGAGCTTGAAAACCAAAAACGTTTAATCTGGACCCGAAATGGGAGCAGGTGAATGTATCCTACGGGACCGCAGCGTGCGTCGGGATAAGATTAAGTAAAAGGGGAAGCAGATGAGAGGAGTTTGAGATCCTGAAGCCGCGTCGTCATTCCGGAATATGAGATTTCCTCAGGGTGGTTGGCTGACTGGATGAAGAGCAGAAAGAAGACGGGTGGCTGTGCTGGTAGGGTGATTTCTGGATGGTTTGGGTTTGGGTTGGAGGGGGGGCCACGGACGTATGTGGGCGTGTGTGTACAGAGTCGAGGAATGAATAAAGTGGGCATCTATTGCACTCCCGCAATTCCATACACATAAATTCTCGTATGTACACGCGAGAACATAAGTATATGTATACATACAGATAACTCTAGATATATGCGTATGTGTATGGAGACGAGAGGACATTATTGGATTCTGAGCATTCCCAGAGTTATTAAAATTCGAAGCCAGACACGAGGGTAGGAGTGGAGTGGCAGAGGGGTGGAGAGGGGGAGAGAAGCCGAGGGTCTAACCTGTACCGCCACCCCCACCACCCCCACCACATCGCGGACGTAGATAGGAATACGAAATGGAGGGAGAACGCCGCGGGGGTAAGACGCTCTCGAGAATATTAAACTCCTGCCGCTAGTTCCTCTTTTAAGATGCCCGCTCACCCCAATTTTACATCCCTCCAATATACTACATGCCCTTATACACTGCACGGGACTATCCAGCTCAAACGCATCGGGTGGATTTCCTCCCAGCCGTCATCCGATCCCATTGATTAAAGAATTGTTTGATGTAGAACGTTTGACCGGTTTCATGTGTGAAAATCCCCCTACATATTGTATAACGTTATTCAATATTCAAAGAGTCAAATCATTTTTGACTGTAAAATTGTATGTAATAACGGTTAACCGTATAACCATCTCGTGACGGCTGTCTAACCTTTGGCAGAGCATACAGTCCGAAGATTCCTGCCATGTGCGCAAATATAGAAATTCTCGTTTAATCTGTATAATCGTCCAGCGACGCTTCGCGTCGTCCATCAATCATATTTCACAATAAAGTTAATATGATATGCGAAGGCAGGGAAGGCAGGGCCGCGTAAAGCCGTACAATACAGAGTGAAAAGGAAGGACATACTTGTACATAGTAGATAGAATAGAAGATCGATGTAGATGTGTAGAATGCGTAGGACGCGTGAAACGACGGGTCCCCCACTCTCCTCCTCCTGCTTCATCTAAGAGACACATTGTCAGCCACTGCGCGGCCTGACTGGATCTATGGAAAAATCGTCAAACAAGGGCGCGCATTGTGCCGGTCCAGAATTCTGATCGATGCCCAGGAAATTCACGGTTTCGATACGATCGATTATACTTCAGATCTATACGTATCAATTGACAATCGTTTCTTTATACTTGGATTAGATAGACAGCAGAGTGGGGATGCGAGGCCACATAAGATTAACAGTGAATCAATAAAAAAAAAAAGAAAAGAGTCGAAACCGAAAAATACCTATATGACGTTATCTGTCGGATCACCGGAAAAAGGAAACATATGTAATTAATATAATTACGTAAGTTGTTTTTATCAATGCAGTAATCAAGCGCACAGATGGAAAAGAAGTCGTAGGAAAATAAAGTACCGGCGAAATAAAGTATAAAATAGATATTGATCGGAAATCCTACCCCCGTGACTCATGATCGGTCTGGACATAAATCGCCAGTTCGGGACAATCGACAAGGGAGTTTTCGGTAGGTACAGGGTTGCCAGGGCTGGGGTTGGGCCCAGTGTCATTGCGATCGTAAATTTAAAATTAGGCGCGATCGAAGGGTTCGATCCGGCGGGACTAATTCACGGCATTTCGCAGGAAGCCTTTTTATTTCTCTCTTCTTTTATTTTTTTATATTCACCCCCTTCTCCCTTTCGCACATGGAAAACTCAGGAGCCATCAACGTTAAACCATTCTACGTACCCCTTACCTAACCCATGGTGTATCTGGTATCCATACGTACTACAACCCCTTGCTCGAAATTCCTGACGGTCCACCCCTAAATCTATCGGACGATCCCATTTGTATTTCTTTCATTCCTCCCTCGTCGGACTTGACGCAGCTACGTGTGTGTAGCTTATTTATAAAAATACCCCGGGACACGCGCTATTTCCTATGTCTCTGCTCGAAGGCTTTTTCTGCCACGGAGTCACGTGTTCCACGTGCACGGACGGACGGATGGATAAATGGATGAATATAGAGACGCAGTGGCCAGCAAAGAGAGCAGGATTCACGGGCCGAGCCTCCGCATGCGGAGAGGCGGCCGTTCCGCGTTTGATTTTTGCTTTGCATTGCTACTCGTCGACCTGGAAGAACCTTTAGAGTATTTCTCCGGGTGGAAAACTCGTCCGAATATTCGACTCCCGCCGTAAAACCCCCAGCCGATTCACTCTTTCATTTCGTGATTGCTATTTTAAATAATTGCATCCCCTGTACAGCGCGGATTTCTGCGCGAAAAACATCGAGCCACCCCCTGCGCGAATATTCCATCCACCCTGCTTTCAATCTTGCCATTTTTTTCGTTCTTTTTTTTTTTGTTACTTCATCCCTCTGACTCGTTGAATGCTCCTCGTGTATCTCTGCCGTGTATGCAGCGAGTACGTAATTGAAATTATTTATATATCGGGTCGTCAATAATTGTACCATTCGCGGGCTAGCCATTCATTTTCTCGAGGCTCCTGTCTCGTTCTCTTGGCCTATTTATTCCTTATGCCGACCGCTTAAGGCTTTTATTGTACGAGGTATTTTCGAAACATGCTAACGGAATGATTTTCCTTCCTCGGGTCAGAACTCCCCCCGTAGAGTGATATAATGTCGCGTTATAATGTAAAACGTCGTGATAAAGGGGTGAACGGGCCCTCATCGGTAATCGTCGTATAAAATACTAGACTCGCATGATGGCCGACACTTCCGCGTGGCACGCATACACCTCTGGTGTACCATACTCCACCCCTATTGCTGATTTAGGAGGGTGCTTCGCAGTTCTGTTTTATTTTAGACGCTCGCTCTACCGCCGGGGACGGCAGGAGGGCTCGCCCTCCTAAGGGAGGTAAAAGAGGGTCGTGTAACTGGTGCAGCAAAATGTAGATATAGGAAAACTCTTGAAGACGGTACCTGTAGAATACATCGGCAGGATTGGAGGGTTGGCCATCTTCAGGCGAAACGGAAAGAAACAAAGGTAGGATCTGCGCTAGAACTTAGGGGGTGTCAGATCGAGAGTGTTCCGGGCTACCGAGCGCCCCTAGCTATTCGATATTTTTTAACAAGCTGCACGGGGGAAATATCATATTTCTGTAAAGGCAACCCCTCGCGCGCAACCCTCAGAAACTCGCTGCTTCCCGCATCGATCGTCTTAAAGCACCCTCTCCTATTTCCGACACTCACCCTCCCCCCATCCCTCGTCCACGCACCCACACACACCCACACGAACAAAAGGAGAAAGATGCTCGCTTTTACCCAAAAATTTACATCTTATTATCCGCTTAACGACACTCGCGAGAATCGCTGGAGCAAAGTGCACGCGTGGTGCATCCAAATGATCTCTCCTAGTCTTCTCTCCTCCGTCTTCTTCAGCCTCCTCCTCTCATTCGGAGAATAAGTAAAGATGCCAAGTAAGAGGAATAAGAGTGGGTGAGCAGAAGCAGGAGTGAAGAGGAAGAGGGGGGGGGCCGTTGGGCATGCGGGGATGCTGGAGAGGGAGTAAGGGAAGCAAAAGGGAGTAAAGTAGAAGAAAGAAGAAGAAGAAGAAGAGCAGCGCTAACCCGGAGAAAGAAGGGTTTTATCTGCTTGCAGTTATTTATCGCTTTCCGTTGTAGCGCTGGCGTTGGGGAACGACCAATCAGAAGTCAGTATCCCAGTACCAGTCCGCGCCATCCGCATACATTATCGTGCGGAGCCTCGGCCATTGTCTTTCCACCGTTGTAAATCACATTTTATTCCCTCGCTTACCTTTTATTTTATTTATTTGTCGGAGAAACGTATCGCTACCGTACTCTCTCTCGTGGGCAACGCACCACCAGCAGCACCCAACCGGGTCCGAGTACTCTGAGTAGGTACGACGAGTCACAGTCGCACTCGGGAGAGGATAAGAAGGGAGAGAGAGAGAAGGAAGAAAAAAGGAATATTAGAATAAGAGAATAAGAGAAGCCAAGAGCCAAGGATGAGAAGTGCGTCAGTTTCCTCTCTATTCTTATTCCTCTTCCTCTTGCTCTTCTTGCTCCTTCTCATCTTTCGATCCTCTACCTATTTCTCTTCCTTCACAATCAGTTCTCTTGAGTCTCGCTGAGAAACGTGCGAGAGAACCAAACTTAAAGAGAGAATATTCTCAGGGCCGTCTCTCATGAAACCGCACCGACCGACACCGTCATATTTTTCTCAATACACGCCAATACGTGTCTGCTATTATATTAGGTACCACCTACCTACCTACCTACATGCCTATATAACTATATATATATAACTACATGTATATGCTATATATATATTTCGTACGTAAAGAATCATCTCGTGAATAACAGAATGGTCTTGCGACAAGAGAGAATCATCGGTACGAATTAATAACTGCGTGTCGGTTCTGATCGATCAGATCCTTACGCGAAGATCTGCCTCGATCATTAAAATCTAATCGTGACACTAATGGGGCATGTTAATCGAGCATTAATTATCAATTATCGAGGCATAACGCTTCGGCTTACATAACCACCAAGAGAGTCTGGCCTGTCTCGGTCTCTATTTATATACTTATTACTGTATTCTATATAGGCATTGAATTCGATTTGAATCCAGAGATGAAAGAGATGAAGAGAAACAGAGAGCGGGAGTGTGAGCGTGAGAGAGAGAGAGAGAGAGAGAGAGAGAGAGAATGACGGAAAATTTGAATGATAGAAAGAGCGAACGATAAAAAAAATAATAAGCACTATTCACGTAGATGTTTTTTTTTCTCTTCAAAATTGTCCGGTTTTGGTGACGGTTTAAAAAAACTGCTTGTCATAGTTTCAGCGGTGCAAGTAGACCATGCAGGCCAGGCTCTCTCCCAGCCTCAGTCGCGTCCTGGCCACCAACAGGTCAGTAACAACGAAGAAAAATTATTTTTTTAAATTCGATTAATCGATCGTACGTAAGAATCAATAAGAATCTTTAAAATAATACTTGAAATTTCTCAAGGTAGAACCACTGAGCCACGGATAACGCTTTCTTTTTCTTTTAATTCCATGTACAAAAGCATGTGTAGATATGCCACGCATGGTTTTCCGTAGGCTTTTAAAATTATTCGGTTCTTACAAAATATAATAGTTTTAAAGTGGTTCTATCCGCTTGCGAAGCCAGACGCATCAGTATGTGCTACATATTTCATAAGCTTCAATAAATCATAAATTTGGTTGCCTCTGTGTGTACTTTGAGATAGATGTATACATGGGTAGAGCTGTGTATGCTTCAATTAATACGTGTTTAATTAGAGATGGGGAATTAATGATAATTAACGATTTCAAGGCTCGTTAAAATTCGTCCTGGATTATTTTACTCGTATGACGTTTTTTTTATTCCCATCACTCTTCTCTTCGGTATGCTGTCTAATTCCATATGAAAATAAGCGACACCCCAAGTGGCGTACAACCCCCGCGTTAAGGGAGAACAAAAGAAAAGAAAAAGGTACTGGGAGACAGGCGAGAAAAAAGTGAGAACTTTAAATTACTGTAATTCGTTTTCATGGATGCTACACGTTACATCCCCTTGGGGTGCGCGAAGAGACTCCTGATTACTTTTATCCCCTATTCCAATCTAAGGATTTTTTTTTCTATCCAACCACCCTTCCACCCGACGTTCTGGTGGCCGAGCAGTTTTTTTACTTTTTTTTTGTCGCATGCAAAATTAGCCAAACCTCAAATTAGCCCCTGTCTCCTTGTCGTCTGCCTAAAATCATAATACTACCCCGAGTGGCGCGTTTGTTTAGATTTTTTGTATTCCCCCTCCTAGTCTAAAATCTAAATCACCCCTGTTACTCTTTACGTTCATCCGAAACATCCCCCTCAGCCCTATGCAAATTAAGAAGGGTATAACGTACCCGCAAGAAAAAAAAAACCGTATCCCCAACAAAAAACAACCTCACCAGATAGAGAAGTTGAGGCATGTTAAATATCGTGGGGGGTCAGGGGTCACGGTCAGGGGCCAAAAGAGCTCTCCTCGAAAAAATCCTTTTAATAATTAGCAATGCATATAAGCAACAAGGATAAATAGCAGGCAGAAAATGAAAGACGGAGGAATCTCGCGTGAGACAGATCCGTGACGAGTCACCTTAACCTCTGACCCCCCTCGGTGCAAAAGGTAGCAGAGTTCGTACGCGCGAGGGCGCATGCGCACTCGCTTGCTTGTTATGCAAATACATTTGAACGCGAAGAGCGAGCATTGTGCTTTGTGAGAATAATGCAAATGCATATTATACGAGGGACTTGCTGTGTTGTGTAAACACACCTTTATCGTTAGCAGCGACCCGTGCAGGGCCGCACGCGTGACACCCTTAATCGAGGCGTCAATGGAATAAGACAAAAAATCCAATTCTACAATTGAAAATCTAGCCTTACGTGGAATCTTAGTTAAAAATGGAGATTTGTGGAAGCGAAGTCACGATCACTGATGTACATCTGATCGACTGTTTTTCTGTATAGAGATTCTCATAAACACCAGAGAAACACGGTGCTTGTGACATATCGACTAAACAATGACGTCGCGCTTTGAATTCGTATAACAGAAAAAGCTGTCGGTTTCTTGTCTCATAACGGAAAGCTCGCGTGAAAACCGTCTCGATGTCTAATCAAAATATCGTTCTGGCTTTATTAGATTGGAGCCTGTCCGTGACTTGGTCTCTCGGTGTCTCCCAGTCTCGTAGACGTTATTTATGACAAGAAGAAGAGTCCTCGCGGTGGAAACGATTCTCCAGGGCGAGCACGAATAATGCCGCCAGGATTCCCTTTTATTCCTTCGAAACACGACTGGCGACTTAACGTTTCGACGGTTTCATGGCTCTAGGTGTTTGCCAACTTGGTATTCGAATGGACGCAACGTTGCGTCGTCATGTGAGAGGCCAGAATTTTCAAAAAAAGAAAAATTAAAACACTCCAGCTGACTTTCATTGGGCAGTCTACGGAGAATATATTTTTTAATTTAAATTTCAATTTCCCGACTATCTCACGTGAAATCCTATACGAAAATTTACATGGTCCTGACCTTACCCATAAGCGCGGGAGTTTCTCTGTGAATTTCTTACGTACGAAAGTATAGCCCTAGCTAAGGGAACATTGTAATCACGTGGAGGAGAGAGTCCGCCCTTATGTGCAACGGGCACTCCTACCCCGTAATATTTCGTCCGAGGTCGAGGTACGTTAAAAATGTATGAGGGCAGCAGCAGCTTCACCCTCGTCCTCTGCTGCGATCACGCGATACGAAAAATTAATAATATTGGCGCACAACGGAGCTGAACTTACGTGGGGGCTGGTTTTTACGGAATTTGCAAGGCTAAAACCTTCGTATTTCTTATATTCCTTCTTCCTCCTTTCCTTATTTTATTATATCTTTTCGACACCCCTCGCTCCCTCCTACTCCTGCGCATCTTTTGAAGATCCATAGACAAAAGATTCAGGGTAAATAATTGTCGATGCACGCGATTAATTAGAAAAATTCTCCTCTCTGTTATTTCACTTGATCCGACCGGCATCCTGTCATCATTTCACCCTCACGGTCCAACCCCTATTTCCTTCACCTCATCTGAAAAATACAGAAGCACAGAGAATCCTTTGAGACTCGGACATCAGTTCGGCCATCCATTTTTCTGGAAGAGTCAAATGTTTTTCCTTTTGCTCTACAGCTCTTTTAATGGATATTGCAGTTCGAAAAGTTGACCACCCCTGACCTCGTGTGAACCCTTTGTACCTAAGCTCTTTTTTTTTCTCTCCTCTTGCTACCCCACGAAACTCCAGACCCCAATAGGAGCGGGGTGTTAGCATTTCCCTACCAGGTCGTCGTTATTAAAAAAAAAAGCCGGCATTAATCCCCTGCCATAAATATCCTACCCCCGATGTTACCGTCACCCCTATAGGTTGGGGTAGGTACAGCGCGTGAAAAAAGCGATTCGAAACCGACATATGGATCAGCTTGCGCCATCCAATTGGCGCTCGAGCGTAACTCGTTAAAATTCGAGGAATATTCTTGGACTTGCGTGAAGAAAAAGATAAAAGGGGATGAAAGGAAATTTACCCTTCCTTCGATTTGGCTAGAAAATTCTGGAGCTCGTTAGGGATGCTAATTTCCCTGTTAACGGGGTACAGGGGTGGTTATCGTTATCCAGAAGCCGGATAAGAATATTCTTTTCCTCGTGGTCGATTTTTCCGCACCCTCCTCGATTCCCCGATATGGAAGGGATGAAAGCAAAGAGGGGATGGCGAATCGTGAACAGATAGATACGAGGGTAGGGAAGTATCAGCCCTTGCCGTGCTTTTACGTGTTGCCAGGGGCGGTAATAAAAAATAACCAAGATATACGTCTAGGAGTCTGGGGCCCCCGGGGGCATAACTCTGCTAATGTGCCCCTGCTGAAACCTATTCTACCCCCTCAGACCAGGCTGGAAACCATCTACGTTAACGTAACGCAAGGGAGAATAACCTCTGCATTAAGATCTACGTCACGGGAGACTCCATGCCAGATTTTCTGATTTTCTTTCTGATAGTCTCTCAAGGAATATTGCTCTCTGACTCGTTCTATATACACTTTTAGCTAAACTCAAACACGTTTGCGGATGTCTCGATATCTCGTCATTATCATCCTCTCCTCTCTCATGGACCACCACTCGTCTTCAGATTCGGTGCGGCCATACTTTTGATTCCCCTGAATTTCCGCAATATCTCTCAGGTTAATTACCGTGCAGCATCCTCGGCATCAGCACATCCCTCCCTACCC